>NC_134398.1:94978432-95172817 GCF_050003625.1 Haematobia irritans
TTATCTTCAAAAAGTAAATGTCATGGACCAATCTAACGTTTCAAATAAAGAACCGATGAGATTTTGCAAATTTTATGCGTTTTTTTTTTAAAAAAAGTTATCAAGCTCTTAGCAAATCACCCTTTATATATATATATATATATATATATATATATATATATATATATATATATATATATATATATATATATATATATATATATATATATATATATATATATATATATATATATATATATATATATATATATATATATATATATATATATATATATATATATATATATATATATATATATATATATATATATATATATATATATATATTATTATATATATATATATATATATATATATATATATATATATATATATATATATATATATATATATATATATATATATATATATATATATATATATATATATATATATGTATATATATATATATATATATATATATATATTGACGTGTTCACCAGAAATGGTCCGAGTAGCAATTTTTTTGGATTTCTACAGTCAGAAAGCTGTTAACGTCGAAAACGTCAAATACCTATATAAAACTTAAAAAAATGTAGTAAATGTCAATAATGCTTACAGAATACATACATAAGATTTCAAAATATTCTCTTATGTAGGCATGAAAACGTTATATTGAACAATTTTAGAATTTTTGATAATAATAATTTGGTATTTTTATTCAAGAGTAATTTGCAATTTTTCCAGAAAAACAGGGATTTGAGAAACGTCTGAATGCGTTTTCAAATTGTTGAAACTGTGAAAAAAGTCGTGACAAAAGTTGGTTTTAGCTACAACTTGTGGCCATACAAAATACTAACCACGTCGATTTAGATGTATATATAAGCCCGATTTTCATATGGTTATGTTAAATGAAACTGGAAATAGTACGCTTATGAAATTTAGCGCATAGTTTGCCTCTGCACGGTTCAATATAGACGATTGTGGTCGATATTAGAATTTTCTTACTCTTTTCTATAAGGAAAAGACATTCGCAAAAAAAAATTGTAATAAGTATGAAATTAATGGTTCTAAAAAAACGTATACTATACAAATTCCAATATTGTATTCTACGAAGGTTTACGACGTTTTTGACGAATGGTAAAATACGTCGTAAATGTATGTCAAATACCTTACAGTGTAAGACAGACCATTTCTGGTGTTTATTAACTTATCTTCTTTAAATTTCGCATAACCGAATGTTTGCGAGTCTTGTAAAACTCGCAAAATATCAGCCAAATCGGTTTAGATTTAGATGTAGCTCCCACATCAGAGAACTGCAACCGGTGGCTTTTTTTCGTATTGCAATCTTAACCCCAAAATGTCGGTGTCAGTGAGTAAGACACCAATTACTATGCGATCTTTTACATTGATACAAATGCGAGAATAAAAACACCAATAGTATATAACAATGTTCGTATGCAGTATCTTGCAATCTTAAACCAATCGACATCGTAACAACGCTCGGTAAACAAAAACGAGGTTGACACTTAAGTGTGATTGCACTCAACAACAACAAGTACTAGCAGTTGGCATTAGCTCAAGAGAATTGGTGGTTGAAATTTTTTTTTTACCAATTGGTGTTTTAAGATTGCAAATGTTGGTGTTTACTAAATACACTGGTCGGTTGCGGTAGATCGCAGCCGTTCTCTGTCCCACATATATTTTTCACCCGAAATCCTCTTACATACATGGCCTTGGAGATCAGAGTTTCTTATTGATTTGCACAAAAAATATATTTGATATTGCATAAAATGTGCCAAATTTGGTTGAAATCGGTTCAGATTTAGATTTAGCTGCCATGTGCATCTCTCACCCGATTTACGCTCTTATGACCACAGAGTCCAAAATGATACTCCGATTTACATGAAATTTTGCATAGATTGTAGAAATTACATTCTAATTATGCATGACAAATTTGGGTCAAATTTAGATATAGCTCCCATATACCAACTTTTGCACAAGGAGTTGCTAACTTGAAATCGGGTCGTATTTAGATATATCTCCCATATATATTTTATCCGATATGGATTTGCTTAAATTGAGATTCATTTTACTACTGGAGTCCAAATTGAAAATTTGTACTAGGAGTAGAGTTAAAATTTTAAAATTTTGTTTTAAAATTTTTCAAATTTTAATTTAAAAATCTGTGACCTTTTGTCAATAAATTCTTTGCAAAACCCAATCTCAAAACAAAATCTCGTTAGATTTTCGCACTAAATGTTTTTGCTGTTGTTTTGCTTGCTTTCATTCAGTGGACGGGAGCGGAAGTATTTAGTTGCAATCATATCACCATATTCTCGGGGGAGGTTGTAACCCCTAGAGAACGCGTCGCAGGTGGCGGATAGCGAATGCCTCCCAGATATGGGTGGTAGGAGGGAAATGAAATACCTCCCGCGGACCAAACAACCCGGAGAGAGTACTTCGTAACAAAACCGAACTATTGCTGCGTCTGTCTTATAGTAAGCGGCAGCAAAGAAGCGTCTGCACTCCAAAGGAGCGGCTTGTAATATAGAAGGAAAACTTTAAACCTTTCAAAAGGCAACGGGAAACCATTGAAGTATATTTTTCCTAGAAAACCGAACAATTTATGGAGTTAGAGAACAACACCACGCCCTCAATCTCCGGTACCAAGAGGGTGCTAAGAATACCCGAAGGTAAAACAAACCCAAACAAACATTAGGTTAGGTTAAAGTGGCAGCCCGATTAAGATTCAGGCTCAATTAGACTATTCAGTCCATTATGATACCACATTAACTAAAAGTACCTATTACATATGGGCACTTCTAGTTTTAACCGTTGAACCTTCTCGATTATTTTCTTCTGTTGAACCAACCAGATTGTTCCAAAAACATTAGCAGACTGCTCAAGTTAACGTTTTCCAGGTCCGACAGTAATCTGAAGCTATATGCCCCTAAAATTTGCTTACGCCTTACACAAAATGCAGGAAACTCACACAAGAGGTGTTTTATTGATTCCTTTTCCTCCGCATCATGACAGCTCATACAATAGTCATTATACTTCGCACCAATAGTTTTTGCAAAATCGCCTATCAGGCAGCGACCCGTTATAGCAGATATCAGGAGTGATATCTGGCGTTTCGAGAACACTAGCATATCTAGAGTGCGGTTTAAGTTTAAATGGGGCCATATTTGCTTGGTGTCGTTACAACCCTTACAATTCTCCCATCGAACATTTGCCATCATGACAGCCTTCTCACGCAGTAAGAGCTTGCAGGTAGCCAGAGGCATACCAACAGATTATAGTTCCCCTGGAATATGTAAGGTAGTTCCTAGCCTTGCTAGCTCATCTGCTTCGCAGTTCCCCGGTATGTTCCTATGGACAGGCACCCATATTAGGTGAATATTGTGCTGCTCAGCCATCTAATTGAGGGATTTGCGGCAGTCGATGGCCGTTTTCGAGTTGAGGAACACAGAGTCCAAGGATTTTATTGCAGGTTGACTGTCTGAGTGTATATTAATGCCAATATTGCTTGGAGCATTACTTCTCAGCCAATTCACCACTTCTCTTATTGCTAATATTTCAGCCTGAAAAACACTACAGTGATCAGGTAATCTTTTCGCTATTCGAAGTTCCAGATCTTAAAAAAAACAAACATCTCTATGAGACTGGTAAACTTGCAAATACTATATCAGAAATGGAAAGACTAAATATCGGTATTCTCGGAATAAGTGATACATGGTGTACTAATAATGGAGAGTTTATTTCTCAAAACATGAAAATTTACCATTTAGGTAATACCCATCAAAACCATAGGAATGGAGTAAGAATAATCTTAAAAAATGCAGTCGCACAGTGTGTTTCATCCCGAAATCTGAACGATCTTTACTTATTAAAATAAAATGCAAGCCGAATGATATAAACATAATTCAATTATATGCACCCACTGCTGATAAAAGCAATACAGAAATTGAATTTTTCTACGAAGAAGTTGAGGATCTATTAAAAATGACAAAGCCACACGAAATAACTATAATTCAAGGCGACTTTAATGCTAAAGTAGGTAGGGAAAGAGATTCTGAAAAAAACAGGAAAATACGGTGAAAGGAACGAAAGAGGTGACAGACTGCTACAGTTCTGTCAAGAACACAAAGTGAACATAACTAACACAATGTTCGGCCTCCCCCAAGAAGACTGTACACTTGGAAGTCGCCCCAAGAGAGAAGAGGACTGATTGTACGTAATCAAATCGATTTTATTTTAATAAACTCCAGATATGGATCATCGGTTTTAAAAATATCAGCCTACTCGGGAGTTGACGTTCCATCAGACCACAATTTCCTGATGATGAAACTGCAGACAAATGTTTCTGTAATAAAGAAGAGACAATTTCGTACAAAATTTGACGTAGCTAAACTCAACGATGTAGCTTTCAAAACCAGCATAAAAGAACGGATTAACCAAGAACTAAACGAAATCAATAGAGAAACTGTTTAAGACATATGGAACGATGTAAAGAATAAAATCAAACCCATAGCAGAAGATACTCTTAGATATTGTAAAAGATCGATGAATAAAGAATGGCTGACGCAAGATATACCAAATTTGAGGGACCAGAGACGAAAATATAAAAATATTAGCTACGAATTATATTGGGAGCTGGATAGGGAGATTTAAGCATCCATACGTATTGCAAAAAATGAATAATTAAAAACGCAATGTTTGGAGATTGAAAGATTACAAAAATTACGCGACGATTTCAACCTTCATCGAAAATTGAAAGAAACTGCCTGTGCATACCGAAGGATGTCATCAAATGTATTATACGATAATTGTAATAAACCCGTATTAGACATTGATGAAGAGAAAAAAAGCCGTTTTTACGGACAACAGATCAATCTTTGAGCAACACAACCAACAGTCCCTATCAGGAACAGCAATAAGTAGAACGAAAGTGGAATCTGCAATAAAGTCGCTAAAAGATAAGAAAGCGTATGACCCAGACGAGATTCCTTCTGAAATCTTAAAATTAATCAATAATGAAAATGTGGATCGCCTAACAAAATTGTTTAACAAGCCGATACCCACAGGAGTGGCTTAAAAAGACGTTTATTACCATATCCAAAAAAAAGTCACGCTAAATTATGCCACGAATTCAGACTAATTAGTCTTATAAACCATGCTCTAAAAATATTTCTTAGAATTTGTAGAAACGCCCAAAAAGATGTATTCCTATGTTTCATAGATTATGAAAAAGCTTTAGATAACGTTCTACACGATAAACCTATAGACATTCTGAGATCAATAAATATAAACAGAAAGAAATACAATGCATAAAGAGTTTATACTGGCACCAGACTGCCCAAATCGAGTTAAACGGAGATATGACCGAAAGTATATTATTATTATTCCGAACAAATATTTCGAGAATCAGTCAATAGTTTTCGAAATGGTAATGCTGTAAATGTGTGTGAAGATAAATTCGAATTTGAAATTTGCAGCAAAAACTTAGCCGAGACACAAACCAACACTAAAAATATTTTTCAAATTCGTATTTGGATTATTATTTAAAAACTAAGCCGCGTGCGATATAGAGAGTAGGCTCATTGGAAAGGGCTTGAGCTCAGCTTTCATAATCACAAAAGTCTTCATTAGAAAAGTATTTGTGAAAAGCGAAAATTTGAAAACAAAATTTTCATCAAATTTTTACAACGGGCCCACTGTGCCAAAACTAAGCCGCGTGCGATATAGAGACTAGGCTCATTGGAAAGGGCTTGAGCTCAGCTTTCATAATCACAAAAGTCTTCATTAGAAAAGTATTTGTGAAAAGCGAAAATTTGAAAACAAAATTTTCATCAAATTTTTACAACGGGCCCACTGTGCCAAAACTAAGCCGCGTGCGATATAGAGACTAGGCTCATTGGAAAGGGCTTGAGCTCAGCTTTCACTTCCATAAAAGTCTTCATTAGAAAAGTATTTGTGAAAAGCGAAAATTTGAAAACAAAATTTTCATCAAATTTTTACAACGGGCCCACTGTGCCAAAACTAAGCCGCGTGCGATATAGAGACTAGGCTCATTGGAAAGGGCTTGAGCTCAGCTTTCATAATCACAAAAGTCTTCATTAGAAAAGTATTTGTGAAAAGCGAAAATTTGAAAACAAAATTTTCATCAAATTTTTACAACGGGCCCACTGTGCCAAAACTAAGCCGCGTGCGATATAGAGACTAGGCTCATTGGAAAGGGCTTGAGCTCAGCTTTCATAATCACAAAAGTCTTCATTAGAAAAGTATTTGTGAAAAGCGAAAATTTGAAAACAAAATTTTCATCAAATTTTTACAACGGGCCCACTGTGCCAAAACTAAGCCGCGTGCGATATAGAGACTAGGCTCATTGGAAAGGGCTTGAGCTCAGCTTTCACTTCCATAAAAGTCTTCATTAGAAAAGTATTTGTGAAAAGCGAAAATTTGAAAACAAAATTTTCATCAAATTTTTACAACGGGCCCACTGTGCCAAAACTAAGCCGCGTGCGATATAGAGACTAGGCTCATTGGAAAGGGCTTGAGCTCAGCTTTCATAATCACAAAAGTCTTCATTAGAAAAGTATTTGTGAAAAGCGAAAATTTGAAAACAAAATTTTCATCAAATTTTTACAACGGGCCCACTGTGCCAAAACTAAGCCGCGTGCGATATAGAGACTAGGCTCATTGGAAAGGGCTTGAGCTCAGCTTTCACTTCCATAAAAGTCTTCACTAGAAAAGTATTTGTGAAAAGCGGAAATTTGAAAATGCTTTTTCAAGAAATTTTTACAACGGAGCCCACTGTGCCAAAACTAAGCCGCGACTGGTCGAAAGAGATAAGATGCAGAGTAGAATTGGCGAGAGATTAATTTTTAAAGTACAAGAAACTTGTTACAAGCCATGACATCAATCTTGAAACGAAGATTCGATTTGTCAAAGCATATGTCTTGTCAGTACTACTGTATGCAATTGAGGTGTGGACTATAAAATCTACTGATGCTAAAAAGTTGGAAGCCTTTGAAATATGGATATATCGGCGAATATTAAAAATTCCTTGGACTGCCCATGTGTCAAATGCTGAAGTATTAAGGAAAATGCATTGCGAAAGAGAACTCATCACAGCCATAAAATGGAGAAAAACTGCGTAATTGGGACATATTATGAGAAATCAAAAATATAAACTACATAACCCGCATAAAAATTCAAGGAAAATCTATTAGAGGAAGAAAAGAGTTAACGTGCCTTGACAACAGCACGGAATGGACTGGCATACGAGATGTCACTAATCTATTAAGCATGGCGAGAGACAGACAGGGATTTGCGGATCTGCTGAATATTTTGTGAAAGAAGAAATATATGTAAATATTTGTTTGAAATGTAACTAAATAATTGTATTGGTCGCAAATATTCGGAAACCGAATTTGCAAATAAAGAAGACGATATCACCATAAGTGTCGTTCTGTATTACATTGAAAATTAAAATGCCGGGCAAAGATGTCAGTAATGATGTAATACAGTTAGAGTATTATAATTATTGCATAGGGAAAACTGCAAAAGAACTAAAACTAGAAAAAATGGTAAGAACTCGGTAAAATTAAGAACAGTATACAATATCATAAATCGGGCAGAAAAAGAAGGGCGACTTAAATTAAAAGCTTCAAAGGGACGACAAAGTAAACTCATGCGGCGGGATGAATATAAAATTATTAAATCTGGTTATTATAATCCCCAATGAAGCACTAGAAAACTTTTACGAGACTTGAAAAATGACTGCGGGAAACAGATTTCGTATGAGACTGTTTGAAAGGTTCAATTAAAACGCAAATACTTCTCTCGATCAGCAAGAAAATAGCCTCAACTTTCTCAACAACATAATGAAAAACTATTACAGTTTGCAATAGAACACAATTCGATATATGCGGACTTTCGGTAGATGTAATATTTTGCTCTACTTTAATGACGGACCTCAAAAAGTTTGGCGAAAACCCCGTTACGGTCCTTGAACAAATATATAATACATACAGTGAAGTTATTTGGAAAGTTATCTGTTATGATGTGGGGTTGTATTTCGAGCAAAGGTGTCGGTAAGATTAGAGTTCCACCGAAAACCAAAAATGACCTATTTAGATAAATAAAGGAGGAATAGGAGAAAATTCTGGAGGACTACGACATTAAAAAGCTTATTACCACGATTCCGATTCGTTTAAAATTGGTTATTTGAAGCCAAATAAAGACATACCAAATACTAGTTCGAAACAATTCATATGATTTGTATGTATTATATATCTTTTTTATGAATTGCAAAGAATTATTTGAAACCAAAAAAAAAAAGCTGAATTTGTTTTTCTTTATTGATTTTTTTTTTGCTTGTTTCTTTTTTTCTTTTTAATAAAAACTTGTTTTTGTTTTAGAATTACTGTGCTATAGATGTTAAACAAAACATCTTCACACTTCGCCATTTTGGCATTTGACAATGCCCAATTTTTGTTATGTTCTGAATTAAAATGAAAAGCATGAATTAACAGTGACAACATGACAAGAAGGATGCACGAAAATGTAAAGGGTACATTGAGTTGCACAAAAATGTATTCAATTGAAAAAATCAGTATTGTCCATATAGAAACAAGTTTCACTTCATTTTGTATGACATTGTCAAGAATCAAATCTCCATTCCTTGGAGATGCCATCTCCGGGCAATTGTGAGCTTTGTTAGAATCACCACACACTTATTAATTCAAGCATACAATAAATAACTTGGACCTTTAAAGTCATTTTTCATGTGATCAGGATTGTCGCCACGAAGTGATTCATTAAAAAAATAAAATACATCTGGAATATTTGTTCACCCGAAGGTCAATGTAAGCTCGATATTACACATCTGTCCGAGGTGAACACATTTCGGAAACCAGTTTTTTAATGCCGCATAAAAAGGGTTGAAATAGTTTTGACAAACGACCACAGTTATCCATGAGTATTTCCATTTGCGTGTAGGCGCTGATGACGATTATTCACACAAAGATTTATATTCACATATAATGTCAACATAGCGAAATGCAATCTGGGGTCATCACAATTTTGCCTACCTCTAATGAGAGACAGCTGAGTATTTGTATTACTATAGACGGCGATGAATCATCTGGAAATTCTTTCGCTAAGTAGTCTCCAATAGCTTCCTTGCTTATAGGACCCTGGTTATTTCCATATTCCTCTTTTTGAAGAACGTCCCTGGTCTCATCATAATGAAACATACTTGGTGTACACGATTCACCGCTTTGAGATAATGTGAACAATAAAGGCACTGTTGCAGATGCTGTTGATTTGTCTGGTTTTCCGCGGAATTCACTTGATTGTCGATTATCTACGTTATTTCTATTGCAACCACAACCCGTAAACAATTTCTTTTTAACTGGCGATCCATCCTTGAAACTATGAGCATGGATATCATTTTCCTCGAACGACATCAAACACAAACGACAAACATGAAAAAATTTTCGGGGAATACTGCACATAATTATAACAATATTAAAAACTTATCATTAGATCAATGTTGAAATAAGAATATAAACAATGGAAAGTGCACCTATGCAATTGTGAGCAGAGCACACTTTGACAGCTAACAAAATTCGTTGACAACACAGAATGTTAACAAAATCTGCAAATCAATTATTTTTAGTGATAGTGTACCTTTTCTTTGTAGATGGCACAGCATAATACAAATATTGGCTAATGCGCTTTACAGACTATCAGTTATTCCGGACGGAATGTCGGTGTTTGTAAGGAATCTTGCAGTGTCGGATCGATGCGACTTGTCGGCGATGACTAACTAATCGGTAAATGTGTTATCGATCCCATAACCATGCAGCAGTATCGATTATGCCTTCGGACTTAACTTATAATGTGCAAAATATATGGGATATGTTCGACACGAGCACTGTCGTCCGGAATAACTGATAGTCTGTAAAGCGCATTACAGACTATCAGTTATTCCGGACGACAGTAGGGCTGTTTTCTTTTTGCACTGGATGCAACATTTGTATGGGCTATCCAGAACATCGTTGCACTGGTGTTCTATCCAGAACATCTCATCAGTGCAAGTCGCGCCGATGTTGCCAGATTGTATTTGGATAAAGTGACGCTTCTTCGATTCACAATAGCAGTTTATTGTGGCTATTTTATCGAAAAACATGAAATTCAAAGTGATACAGTGTCATAAATAATAGCAGCACCCAATAAACACAGGATGAGCGTTTTTCAAATGCAACAACTTTTCAGTTTGAGGGTAAATATAATTTTCAACATAAATTCAACTTGACTTGAAATAGCTCATCTTCAATACATCTTCAAATTGTTTGCGAATTACTTCCAATTTGCCAAAATGTTGACGAAATCTTTGAAAAGGTGTTGAAGATAATATGAAAAAACTTTGACAAAACACTACCCTAAAATGCAACGAAAAAACCATGTGGTTTTCAATACTTATTTGTGCAACGAAGTTCGTGGTCAATTGCAAGAAATAAAAAAAAATGGAAAATTTTATACAAATAACCAAATAGTTTATAAAATTAGGTAAGTGAAAATAATAAATGAAATAAAACTTTAAGGAAGTCACGAAATGTATATCTCTTTGCAGAAAACTGAAATTATGGATTCTACGTTCTTGAAAACATTAAAAAGCTGGCCGATGAAAAAATTGTGGACAATTAACTGGAACTGCTTCAAATAATTTATAATAATTGGTACGTCAATATGAAAAATTAAATCAACACTTTAGAGAAGTCACTAAATTTAAATCTCTTTGCAGAAAACTAAAATCTTTGGATGCTACATTCTTGCAAACATTAAGAAGCTGACCAAAAATGAGTGGCTTATCGACAAGAAAAAGTTTCCAGAAACATTACAAGTGCAACCTATTAAAATTGTTAAAAACAACAAATTGTTGAAATCAACAACTTCTGGATGAACATGTGCATCACATCGTCAGTTTAATTCATATGCTATTATCAGTTTAAAATGGATATTTTGTGAATTCCTTCTGCTGGAAATCAATTCTAACACGCGGTCCAGTACGTTCCTAATTTCAAATTGCCCGCATGTTAATAAATGTTAATGCTGTTTTATGACACCAAAAGGAAGGAAATCGAATTATCAATGCAAAAGTGTTTACTAATTTAAGATATTTAATGTTTTGTTGTTTGTTTTTTTTTTTTGTTCTTATTTGTTGATATGTTTAATAAGATTATTATTTATCAATTGGTAATGCAGTGTATTATGTAGTGTAGTGTATTATTATATAATTTATTTTGATGAAAATTAATAAATTATACAAAATTCATAGAATTTTGGCTTTGACTTTCAATTTGAAGTGGGGATATCATTCATACAAATTTAGGTTGAAAAGTATTTGCAGCGATGTTAATTTTGAATTTGACTCGCATCGAAAATTGTTTGACAAATTATTGAGTAGCGATGCAATTCAATTTGAGGATAACACTTGAGATATTATTGCTAATGTGTTGAATTTCACTGTTGAGGGTAATGTCTGTTTTTTGTTGAGAACGCGATTTTCTCAACAATTTCTCAACTTGAATATTACCCTAATCCTTTGAAAAAATGTTTGAAAAATTGTTGAAATTTAACATTTTTCAAACGTTTGTGTTTATTGGGCAGTAAATATTTATTACTAATTGGAGTATTTCATACATTAAAATGCAAGATTTCACTTCTTTTCTGTGATTGTTTTTAAACAGCTGATGACTGTGTTGCATATTTTTGGAGATGTATTGGATAAACGAGTACTCTGTTTTCTTTTAGTCCTTAAAGGTGTGTACTATGTTCCTTTTTCGAGTTGAAAACCACCTTATTTTCGCGATTACTTTTCCTTAAATAATCAATATTATAAATTAAAACAAACTTATTCCTGTAAAGTCTTGCCGAAATCTAGAGGAACAAGAAACTGTGCATAAATTGAGTTAATTTATCTGATTTATATTGAACTGTTTTAATAAAGTAACCGCGAAAATTTCAACGCGAAAAGCGAACATAGTACTTACCTTAAGGCCGGTATGCACCTCCAGCGAAATTTTCGGTAGCAAAAATTTATTTAAGTCTACAACAGAAAAACAGGGCTGTGTACACAAATTGTAAAGCAGCTAATCGCTTTTAAAAATTGTTAATATATGTTCCAAATATTCCTCAAATAAATTGTTTATTATTTACAGACCTTTTAAAACTTTTACGCACACAATGATTGTAATAAATTAAACGTTTGCTGCCAAAATATGCTTTTGACAACCCTGTTATTTTCATTAGAGGTGCGTACCAGCTTACGAAATTGAACGCTACCGAAAATTTCGTTAGCATAAATAGCAATGCATTTCTTATGGGAATGAAATTTTTCGCTAGAGGTGCATACCGGCCTTTACGAAATTGAACGCTACCGAAAATTTCGTTAGCATAAATAGCAATGCATTTCTTATGGGAATGAAATTTTTCGCTAGAGGTGCATACCGGCCTTTAACGGCTTAGCATATCCAGTGCTAAAAGAAAACAACCCTAGTGTTCGCGTCGAACATCCCAATAAACACAAACGTTTGAAAAATGCTAAATTTCAACAATTTTTCAAACATTTTTTCAAAGTATTAGGGTAATATTCAAGTTGAAAAATAGTTTAGAAAATCGCTTTCTCAACAAAAAACAGACAGTACCCTCAACAGTGAAATTCAACACATTAGCAATAATATCTCAAGTGTTATCCTCAAATTGAAATGCATCGCTACTCAGTAATTTGTCAAACAATTTGCGATGCGAGTCAAATTCAAAATTAACATCGTTGCAAATACTTTTCAACCTAAATTTGTATGAATGATATAGCCACTTCAAATGGAAAGTCAAAGCCAAAATTCTATGAATTTTGTATAATTTATTCATTTTCATCAAAATAAAATATATAATAATACACTACACTACATAATCCACTACAATACCAATTGATATATAATAATCTTATTAAACATATCAACAAATAAGAACAAAACAAAAAACAAACAACAAAACTTTAAATATCTTAAACATTATTAGTAAACACTTTTGCATTGATAATTCGATTTCCTTCCTTTTGGTGTCATAAAACAGCATTAAAATTTATTAACATGGGGGCAATTTGAAATTAGGAACGTACTGGACCGCGTGTTAGAATTGATTTCCAGCAAAATATCCATTTAAACTTTTAATAGCATATGAATTAAACTGACGTTGTGATGCACATTTTCATCCAGAAGTTGTTGATTTCAACAATTTGTTGTTTTTAACAATTTTAATTGGTTGCACTTATATATATATATATATATATATATATATATATATATATATATATATATATATATATATATATATATATATATATATATATATATATATATATATATGTATGTGAGACGCATACTTTGGCGACAGTAAAAATTTTACATTTTTATTACATACATGCGTAGACAAGAATATGTATCATACATGTATTTCCGATTTTGGTCCGATTTGCATGATTTTCTTTCATATATTCTACTTCTTATATGGAACGCATACTTTGAAACACATATTATGTTTTGCGCACATTTTGGCGACAATCCGTTACTTGGTTGTGTTGCCACATGTTCACATTTCGTTCCGTATTTTCACCCGTTTTCACAGGGTGTTTCATACATTTTTATTCCACTTTCTATACAGGACGGTTCATACGCTCCTTTTTTCGTATTGGTTTGATGTGGAAGTAATGAATTTCGACGCCAGTTTTGGAAGTAATGAATTTCGACGTCAGTTTTTTTTATTGAGACAAAACATCAAGTACTTGTCTCCATTAAGAAAATTTCGTCTAAAATTATTTCAAATATATATTTATACTTCATTTTTTATTTATAGGGTGGTACTTTGTTCTGTTTTGGCTCTTTTTCTAAAGATTACCTATCAATTTTTAAATATTAAATTGAGCGTAATCAATGGTTTAGATCATTTCCATGCAAGCCATGCTAAAAATATACTCATTGTCATACATACTTTTTGCAGGATTACTTACGAGTTGTGGTGAAAAAATCGAATACACAAAAAAAAATTATGATTAAATCAGGAAAATAATTGATCTAATTAGTTTTTTAATTGAAATGTCTTTAATCAAGGAAATGATAGTATCAAATTTATTGTTTTAAATAAATTTTTATTTAAAAATTAAAAAAAAAAAATGTTCCATTACTTTCTGGCGAGTTTTTTTTTTAATTTAATTTTTAATTAAAAATTTAAAAGCTTTCAAACATTGGCATATTTAACTTAATGTTTTCATCTTGATTGAAAAGTTAAGTGTTACAATTAATTTATTAATTGAAAATTTCAACTTCTACTAATTTTCTATTGGACAAATTTTGATGATATTTTTTTCTGTATAGAAGTGAGTACTATGTTCGGTTTTTTCACCAAAACACTAAATTAAAAGTACAAATATATTTATGTAGACGATTATATTTTGATCGAGTCTTGCCAAATAATGGATGGAAAAGATCCAAGCAATTGATTGCAAATAATTTTATATTTCTAAATTAGTTAATTAAAAAAAGTACCCGTGAAAACAAGCTAGTTTTCAGCTTGAAAACTGAACATAGTACTCAGCTCAATACCAAAAATAAGGCCAATACTAAGATCGTGTTTCTAAACCCAAATTACAGGTGCAAAAAAATATTTTCTAATCAAAACAAAACATCGAAGAAATTGTCCAAACTATCAAGTCCAAAAATTTTTTCCCTACAACATAACATACACTAAGCGAAAAATAGTCGAGCTATTAACTATTTTTATCTTTAATAATGGACCGATGTTGTAATTCGTTAATACAACGACTGTAAATGTTCTTTCCTTTACTCAATGAATACCAATTGTAAATATTGCGAATATTTTTATATTAACCTGCGAAACACCGATTAGAACATTTTATTTATTATTTAAAATAATTAATTCTAAACTAAATTTTACTCAATTAATGCGTGCGTTTGTATCCAACTTTAACAGGAATACGTAAATTCTCGATAATACTACACAGAAAAATGGTAAACTATATTATAGGTAGAATTTAATATCCTGGAGTACTTTTTAACTGCACTTCACGAAATTACATCCTCTCATAGAAGACAAATTAACTAATCTCAACGAACAAAAATCATTGGCGCCAAATCACGACCTTTATAACCATAAAGTAGTTCGTTCTTACTAGTTTTGGGAATCACATGAAAATTTTCTTCTGAGTTAGTTCATATTGAACTTATATGTACGGTCAATGAACTATATACCTACGATTAGTTCATAAAATATTTGAGACAAAAACGGAAAATTTCATTGGGCTGTGGAAAATTTCGAAAAAAATTATACAATTTAATTACAAATATTTTTGGGCAATAAAAATAAGTTAAATTTAGCGTTAGTTTTACTATGTAATTTTTTAATGTGTAATAATTCAATTCTTTAGTGTATGTCCATACTAAACTTTTAATGTGCATTATTTTGAAGCCCACGTTTTTAATATAAATTAAATAAGAAGGAATCACCCTGTAATTGGTGAATCTAATTCTACTTCTTGGAGATATGTGCCTTTGAAACTATTCTATAAATAGAACACATTGTATGTATTTGTGTACAAATACACATAATTATGTATGAATGGTAAACAATGGTAAACCGTATTTGGTTGGCATTAACCATGTTGGTAGTGTGGCTCGGTGGCTAATTCATTCATTTTGTAAACTGATGGTACGTGGTTCGATCCTCCGTCCGGTCGAAATCTTAAATTTTTTGAATATTTCTAAATTCTAGTTAATATTTCTAAATTGTTTGTTATTGTAGAAGATAAAGTGCAAAATAGGTCATTGGTCTTCCCCCCATGCGCGGTGAATTACTTTTGACTCACTTTTAGTGTGTCATACCAATGGCCAAGGATCACATATAATAATTAATTTCTATATACACTGAAAAAAATATGCAAATTTTGCTTAGCACAGAAGACGCATTTCTCTAATAAGTTTTTTCCTTGTCCAAAAGTCAATAAACTTTTCAATAAAGTCGTATTGTCCTTATAATTAAGTGATTTCACTTAAAAAAATGTTGGGGCTAAGGTCAACTTGACTTTAATAATTCGGATAAAATTCTTCAAACTTAATAAAATTGTCTTTAAATTTGTGGCCTTTTGGTATCTTGTCTACAAAGCAAAAACTCGTTCAAATATAGGACATGTTTTTCAACACTTTATTTTAAAGACGTTTTTTACTTGAAACATTGCATAATTTCTACTGGAAGTCGAGTCTTAATTTGGAAAATAAAATTGTCATCAACTCGTTTTTAAAGGTCTTTGGTAGTATATGAATAAAAAAGCTGAAAAAGCGGAAAATTAAAATTTGCTTCCAAGAAGCAAGGACACAAAAACGCAATTTTAAAAGAGAATTGTGTCTTAAAAGTATCCTTATTGTATTCTCCGCTTCTTTGTATTCTCCGCTTCTTTGACTCGGAATCAATACCAAAATTTTTAAAGTAAAGACAAAATCTTTGGAACCTGGCATGCTTTTTTTCAGTGTAATGAGACATATTTCATATATAAGTTAAAGTTCTGTGGCTAACCAAGCTGAATTTAGAATTTGCAAATTTATAAGAAGCATTTTCCTTTGAATTCTAGAGAAATTATAAAATTCTAATCTAAGTGTTCAAGAATATTATCGATCTTAATTCTGCAAATTTTTTATCGAATTACGCATTAAAAGTAAAATTTAGCAATTTTACTTCTAGTTTCAGGCAATTTGCGATATTTGCGCCTATTATGCCCGTAGAAGTCATATCGGAAGGTGTACACTGACACGATATTGACGTGACTCACGAAAATTTTCGTGAATCACGCATGAGTCACACTAATGGCAACGGCGTGAGTGTGATTAACAAACCAAATGTCGTGTGTGAGCGTGAGTCACGAATATAATTTCTTCGTGAGTGTGCGTGAAGAACGAATTTCAAAATACGCTCACGAAAAAAATCCCGCTCACGGCCATAAAACGCTCATGGTGTCAAACACCATGATTATTCGTGAGTCACGACATTTTCGTGCTTGAGTACAAAGTTTATTTTTGTGAGTGTACGTGAGTCCCACCAAACAACATCGTGCATGAGTAAGATTTTTCCGTTGTGAGTGAGCGTGAGTAAAATATTACTCACGTGCACACCTAATATAGACCGATCTATACCAATGAACAGGTTTTTATTACACTGCGCCACACTGCGGAACAAGAGGGCTAAATTTGATTGAAATCGTTAAAGAGTTAGATATAGCTGCCATAATAATGTTTTTCCGAATTGCATTTATATAGCTAAAATACCTCCATATTCCTTGTAAATCGCCACTGCAAATGTAAATCAAATTTGAGTAAAAATCAAAATTGCCTATACCTCTAATACATAAATTGTAAATGATGTTTTACGAAATTGCATAAAAATATCTGTAGATTAAAAATTTTCCAATTTTTTACTAACATTGTGCTTCGCTCCAGGACATTAGTCGATTTGAATTCTAAGCCATGAGATCTTGCAGAAGTCCAAAAAATTTTGGGAATATAAACTTTAGATATAAAACACAACTAACTGGAAGGATTTGAGATGGTATCGAAAATATGAATGCACAAAGTGGTTCAATGCAAACTTTAGACTTTACTTTTTTGTTATGGATTAAAAAATACTTTTAGATTTCAAAATTTAGGCAAATGGGATAAAAGTTGCGGCTTTTATGTCATCAAATCGGGATATTTGGCTACATGGGGCAATATAAAAACATGTACCGATATAAACCAATACTTCCATATTTCAAATTTGCGGCAAATCGGAGATTGGGCTACTTGGCAAATCGGATGAGAATTTCGGCATCTATACTCTTAACAAGTCAAATCGAGAGTATCGGTCTATTTGGTGGATAGGTCTATATGGAACCATACACACCATATTTGACATATCTTTCTTCATTTAAAATTTCAGGCGAAACTTTGGGGTATATGACTTCAGGAAGTCAAGTCGGGAGATCTGTCTATATAGAGGATTTGTCAAAGCATGGAAAGATACCAAAATTATCTTTCTCGTTTCCGATATCTTAACAAACATATTCATACAGAGATACAGACATTGTGTATGTGGCAATAAGGTTTAGGGCCGACCACTGAGTCGATGGCTAGATCGTCTGACTGTGAACACATTTTTGTGATCAAAGTCTAGGTCGCATTTTAAGTCCAATCGACTTCAAATTTCGCACAAGTTTGATTTGAAAGAAACCGCCTCAATATAGCTTCGATATATCTTTCGCCCCAGAAGGTAAGTTTTTGCCGTGTGTCAAATTTGGTTGAAATCAGTTCAGATTTAGACATAGCTCCAACATATATCTTTCGCTGGAGGTACACCCATATGAGTACATAGGTCTAAGTTTTACAACGATTTACATAGAATTTTACACAGGGTGAATAATTCTTACAGTTAGATATAGCTTTCATATGTATATTTGACCCGATTTATACTCATATGAACACCGTAGGTTAGGTTAAGTTAGGTTAAAGTGACAGCCCGATTAAGTTTCAGGCTCACTTCGACTATGCAGTCCATTGTGATTCCACTTTTAACTAAAAGTAACTTTACATATGGGCACTTCTAGTTTTATCCACTGAACCTTCTCTATTATTTTCATTTGTTGAACGAACCAGATTGTTCCAAATACATTAACAGACTGCTTAAGTTAACGTTTTCTAGGTTCGCCAGTAATCTAAAGCTACACTGAAACAAAAGCATGTCCGGTTCCAAAGATTTTCTCTTTACTTTAAAAATTTAGGTATTTATTCCGAGCCAAAGAAGCGGAGAATTAATGTAGGGATACTTTTAAGACTTTTAAATTTGGGTTTTGTGTACTTGATTCTAGGAAGCAAATTTTAATTGTTCGCTTTTTCAGCTTTTTTTCTTCATATGCTACCAAAGTCCTTTAAAAACGAGTTAACGACAACTTTATTTTCCAAATTCAGACTCTACTTACAGTACAAATTATGCAATGTTTCAAGTAAAAAACGTCTTTAAAATAAAGTGTTGGAAAACATGTCCTATATTTGAACGATTTTTTTCTTTGTAGTCAAGATGCAAAAAAAGAACAAATTTAAATACAATTTCATTAATTTTAAAGATTTTTTTCTGAATTATTAAAGTCAAGTTGACCTTTCCCAAAAAAAATGTTCTTTCATGTTATGATACCCATTTTTAATTCAAATTATAAGGACAATACGACTTCATTGTAAAGTTTATCGACTTTTGGACAAGGAAAACAACTTTATATTAGAGAAATGCGTCTTCTATGCTAAGCAAAATTTGCATACGTATTTTTAGGACATGAAATCATTTATTCTAATAATATCCCTCACATTCTTAGATTTACTAATTCGGTCTTTCTAGTTTACTCACTTGTTTGTTAATAATAAAGAACTACTCGAGTAGTTAGAATATTATGCCTTGATGTCGTAATGCGAACATATCACAAATCTCGCAATTGAAGTTTGTGGTTCAGTGTATTATGGCGTTCTTTTGTCGTTCCAGCAGGCCTAGAATTCTTCTATTTTCTAATTCTAAAAATTAGATAGTTGTTGTTTTTTTATTTTTTACTAAAGACATCAAGACGAAATAAGAAATAAATAATCATCAAAATTACCATTTCATGGATACACCACCACCCAGGAACGTAAGGGTTGGTGTACATCATCTAGAGCGCGAAAATCCAGCGCTACAAAAAAAAAGAATTTTTAGATCAAGCAGCGTACCAGGCTGGTTTAGCAGGATTCCTGAGCATACTGTAGCTGAAGCGGTGAGAAGCTACAAGGTCAATCCAGTTATCGGAGACCGACTACCGCCCATAGCACCGGAGGAAAGAGAACTCCCACGGCTGATAATTTTAGCCCAATTAAGATCTGGCTAGTGCTGCCGCCTCAATTCCTACACTGAAAAAAATATTGTCGTGAGGCCAAAGATTTCATGTCCTTAAAATACGAATGCAAATTTTGCTTAGCATAAAAGACGCATTTTTCTGATAAAAAGTTTTTTTCTTTGTCCAAAAGTCGATAAACTTTTCAATGAAGTCGCATTGTCCTTATAATTAAGTGAGTAATAGTTTACTCACGCTCACACACACTCACGACTGAAAAATCATACTCACGGAAAATATTGTTTGGTAGGACTCACGCTCACGCACACACATTAAAAGAAAATTTGTACTCACGCACGAAAACGTCGTGACTCACGAAAAATACCGTGACTCGCAAAAAATATCGTGACTCACGAATAATTTTATGAGTAATTTACCTTACCGAAGTGTCTGAAAACATGAGCATTATTAAAATCGAGAGTGCTACTAAAATTGTAATTGTGTCACTAAAATTGTAATTGAATTTAACTCTTAAGCGTTTTATGTTGGTGAGCAGGATTATTTTCGTGAGCGTAATTCGTTACTCACGCACACTCACGAAGATATTATTTTCGTGACTCACGCTCACGCACGACATTTTGCTTTGTTAATCACGCTCACGCACACTAATGCCGTTGTCATGAGCTTGACTCAGGACTCACGCACGAATCACGAAAATTTTCGTGAGTAACGACAATTTCGTGTCACGTGCACACCTCTAAACCAAACACGCTAAATTCTCAAAGATACCATATACTTACACAATGTGCACAATTTCAACTGAGTCGGATGAAATTTTGCTCCGTATACCACTTCAAACAGATCGGAAAAAATTTGAACCTCCAGGAAGCTCCGGAAATCAACTGTCCGGAAAAGAATTGTATCGGTGATAAAAGTGGTCAGTTTTTGGACATTTCTGCGATTTTGAGCATGAAAATGAAAATTTTCCGTACTAATGTATTCAGCATATTTGTTGGCCGTTCAAGGGCTACAACTTTGCTAAATACATCAAACACGAATTCATAGCTTTTTTCGAGATATGGCCATACAAAATTGCAAAAAAAGTGCTCAAAATTGAATTTGGCGACTAAATTTTAGAGGCTCATAAACGTGAACTGCAAAATCCTTTTGCGCTGCTGTTGAAGTTGTACTCTGGTAGTTGATTTGAATGAAGAAATAAAAAATTGTCTAATTTTTACAATTTGAAAAAGTTTTCCAATCCAACCGAGGGTCGAACCCGGGTCTGAAGGCACTTTAACACAAAGCCTTAACATACCGAAACGTCAACTCAAATGTAACAGGTTGGCTGATTTTTTGTTCGTTTTTATTATTCAACATAGTGCCCTTCAAGAGCGATACAACGATTATAACGACCTTCCAATTTTTTGATACCTTCGGTTTTGCCTCAAAATAGGCCTCAGTTTCGGCGATCACCTCTTCATTGCAGCCAAATTTTTTACCTGCGAGCATCCTTTTGAGGTCTGAGAACAAGAAAAAGTCGCTGTGGACCAGATCTGGAGAATACGATGGGTGGGGAAGCAATCCGAAGCCCAATTCATGAATTTTTGCCATCGTTCTCAATTACTTGTGGCACGGTGCGTTGTCTTGGTGGACCAACACTTTTTCTTCTTCATATGGGACCGTTTTGCCGCGATTTCGACCTTCAAACGCTCCAATAACGCCATATAATAGTCACTGTTGATGGTTTTTCCCTTCTCAAGATAATCGATAAAAATTATTCCATGCGCATCCCAAAAAACAGAGGCCATTACTTTGCCAGCGGACTTTTGAGTCTTTCCACGCTTCGGAGACGTTTCACCGGTCGCTGTCCACTCAGCCGGCTGTTGATTGGACTCAGGAGTGTAGTGATGGAGCCATGTTTGATCCATTGTCACATATCGATGGAAAAACTAGGGTGTATTACCAGTTAACAGCTGCAAACACCGCTCAGAATCATCAACACGTTGTTGTTTTTGGTCAAATGTGAGCTCGCGCGGCACGTTCCTTTGATATCTTCAAGGCCTCTGCTATCTTGATCAACTTCATTTTACGGTCATTCAAAATCATTTTGTGGATTTTTTTGATGTTTTCGTCGGTAACCACCTCTTTCGGGCGTCCACTGCGCTCACCGTCCTCCGTGCTCATTTCACCACGCTTGAATTTTGCATACCAATCAATTATTGTTGATTTCCCTGGGGCAGAGTCCGGAGTCATTTTACGGTCATTCAAAATCATTTTGTGGATTTTTTTGATGTTTTCGTCGGTAACCACCTCTTTCGGGCGTCCACTGCGCTCACCGTCCTCCGTGCTCATTTCACCACGCTTGAATTTTGCATACCAATCAATTATTGTTGATTTCCCTGGGGCAGAGTCCGGAAACTCATTATAAAGCCAAGTTTTTGCTTCCACCGTATTTTTTCTCTTCAGAAAATAGTATTTTATCAAAAAACGAAATTACTTTTTTTCACAATAACAAAAGTTGCTTCACAGAAGACGCTCTATCCCACAAACTAATTGACTTACAAACGTCAAATTTTGACACGAATCATTTGAAGGTTGGTACTATATAAAAATAACATGCATTTAATACTAGCGACGCCATCTATGTGTCAGACCGGGGACTTATCAGCCAACCTGTTATGTAGTATGTTCGCATTACGGCATCAAGGCATAATGTTATAACTACTTCTCCAGAAGTTCTTTATTATTATGAACAAATATACGGTTCTTAGGGCCAAATTCTGCAAAATCGGCAGAACCATTTGTACATTTCTAAGTCTAAATCAACGATATTTTGAATTTTTTGTTGATAGCACAAAAGATTGCGATCTGCCAAATTTGTGATCAGTTAATAAAAAAGGGAGCTATATGTAAATCTGAACCGATTTCAATGAAATTTTGTACACTTGAAAAGTATTTTGAGTTAAATCTCGCGACGATCGGTTAGAAAATAAGCGTTTGTTGAAATCGGGCAATACATATACATGGGAGCTATATGTAAAAAGTAAACAGCAATCAATAGAGCCAAGAAAACACCATGTACCGAATTTAATCAAAATCGATTAAAAATTGCAACCGGAATCCTACAACATGACGGACAGATATCAAGGGTTTGATCGACTCAGGAGGTGATTCTGAGTCTATCGGATATATTTGCAATATCTCTGGCAGGACAGATCAAAGTTATTAAACCCTGACCACTATGTGGGCTAGGGCATAAAAATTAAAGAACGCAGGTTCAATTCTCATGTTATTACACTAGTTTACAAAAAAAATCATATAGATTTGGATTCAGCGTAATCTTAAAAATGATATTCCATTCTTAATCAACAGAACCGTAACAAAAATAAACTCATTACATGCAATAAACTTATTACCTATTAGAAAATATTATTTTTGTATGGAAATCAATTCAGTAAATCGTGAATAAAATCAAAAGTTGTGCACCGATTGTAATGAAATAAAGCTCATTTTATTGGAAATATATTTAACTAACTGTTTTTGGAATAAAACTGTGATTTTTGACCCATTTTTATTTTTTAGGATTTTTTTTAAATCAAAAAACAATTTTTTTTGTTAAAAATTTTATTTTTTTCTCTCTAAAACTACTTAGAAAATTGAAAAACAATGTATAGACGGCTTAAAGAGTTTATTGTAAGGAATTTTCTGAATTTGTTTTTATTTAATAAGTTGAACCGTTTTCAAGTTATTCCAATATATGTGGCGGAAGTGCCTTAATTTTGAAAATAACAGTATATCTCGAAAAATCGAGCTGATAGAAAAAAAACCAAGAGCAGATTTGGATTCAGATTTGGTAAAAATTTCAAATCAACACGAAAAAAGTTCAATTTTGTTCCCCTGTGTTATTGTATAAATACACTCAAAAAACAGTTTTCTGTTCTGAGGAACGATGTTTTAGACAAGCAAATTTTTTTAAATGCAATTAAAAAGTATTGGAGACTATGGGTGAATCGCATATCATAAATATGGGTTTGTTTCGTCTAAAGGAAAATACTTGACAATATTGCAATTAAACAATTAAGTGATACAATTAACTTTTTAATCAAATTAAAATATAATAGAATTTAAAAACAATGAAAATTTTTACGTTAACATAGCATTACATTACAATGGTGCCACATCATGACCATTTTAACCATATAGTAGTTCATTCTTGATATTTATGATTCCCATAAATAGTAAATGTTTGTTTGCGGTAACGTGAACTAATTAAAACCAAGAGATTTCAAGTTAGCGAATATGAACTTCAGCGAATTTTAGAACAAAACATCGCCATATTCGGGAGTTTTACAGGTTCTAGCGTGATAGTCTTTTATTTGTTGTTGTTATTATCTTATATTAGTAGTATTAAAACTTAATTTAATTTCATGAATAAAAAAAAATAAAAAAAGAGATCGGAAAAATATCAGTGGGTATGGAATTATAAATCAATTTAAATTAATAATTTAAATTCACCAAAGTACATCACTAAAAAATTCCGTAGGTGTGTTTGAAACCGTATTTGGCATTGTGAATCTGCCTTTAACGTCAAATTTCATGTTTTTCAGCGTTACGGAGTAGTGAGTGTCAGAAAAATCCGTCCATGTTATGCGGTGTTTACGTTAGGTGGAGTTCACGTTACCGCGAGTGCACTGTGCTTAAAAAAATAAGATTTCATTAAGCTGCGCAAAATTTTAAAAAACAAATAATAATAATAAAATATAACTACAAACAAATATTTTTTGTAATAAAACTAAGTGGCGTTTAGCGTTAGTTTAACTATGCAATTTTTTTCCGTGTAATAATTCAATTCTTTAATGTACAGTGCACTCGTGGTAACGTGAACTAATTAATGGAATTATAAAGCAATTTAAATTAATAATAAAAATTCACGAAAAACTAGATTATTAAAAACTTCCGTAAGTGTATTTAAAATTGTATTTGGCATTGTAAATCTGACTTTAACGTCAAATTTCATGATTTTTAGCGTTAAGGTGAGTTCTATGTTCGGTTTTTTCATCAAACTACTAAATTAAAAAAAGTAAGGAAAGTCTAAAGTCGGGCGGGGCCGACTATATTATACCCTGCACCACTTTGTAGATCTAAATTTTCGATACCATCATATCACATCCGTCAAATGTGTTGGGTACTATATATAAAGGTTTGTCCCAAATACATACATTTAAATATCACTCGATCTGGACATAGTTTGATAGACTTCTACAAAATCTATAGACTCAAAATTTAAGTCGGCTAAAGGTGGAACACAATGTTAGTAAAAAACAAGTAAGGAAAGTCTAAAGTCGGGCGGGTCCGACTATATTATACCCTGCACCACCTTGTATATCTATCCGTCAAATGTGTTGGGTGCTATATATAAAGGTTTGTCCCAAATACATACATTTAAATATCACTCGATCTGGGCAGAATTTGATAGACTTCTACAAAATCTATAGACTCAAATTTTAAGTCGGCTAATGCATTAGGGTGGGACACAATGTTAGTAAAAAATAACTTATAATACCCTGTTCCACAGTGTGGCGCAGGGTATAAATATGGGAAACATTTAAATCTGAAGCAATTTTAAGGAAACTTCGCAAAAGTTTATTTATGATTTATCGCTCGATATACATATACAGTTTGTCAAGAAAGTGTTTTGACAATGGGATCAAAATTATGTTTTGTTCCAAAATTAAATATAATGAAATTTTAAAATAATATTTTATTATGTATTTTGCAAAGTATACATACGTACACAGAATTAAAAATTTAATAAAATATTTAATATTTCAATTATCTCTAGAATTTGAAATAGTTGGCAATGTCAAAAGACTTTCTTGACATACTGTATGTATTAGAAGTTTAGGAAAATTAGAGTCATTTTTACAACTTTTCGACTACGCAGTGGCGATTTTACAAGGAAAATGTTTGTATTTTGACCCTTTTTGTCGAAATCGGAAAAACATATATATGGGAGCTATATCTAAATCTGAACCGATTTCAATCAAATTTGCCACACAAGACTATATTACTAATTGTACTCCTAGTGCAAAATTTCAACCAAATTGGGAAAAAAATCTGGCTTCTGGGGCCATATAAGTCCATATCGGGCGAAATAGATATATGGAAGCTATATCTAAATCTGAACCGATTTCAATCAAATTTGGCACACATAGCTATAATGCTAATTCTACTACCTGTGCAAAATTTCAACCAAACCGGAGCAAAAAATTGGCCTCTGTTGTCATATGAGTGTAAATCGGGCGAAAGCTATATATGGGAGCTATATCTAAATCTGAACCGATTTCAATCAAATTTGGCACGCATAGCTACAATGCTAATTCTACTCCCTGTGCAAAATTTCAACTAAACCGGAGCAAAAAATTGGCCTCTGTGGTCATATGAGTGTAAATCGGGCGAAAGCTACATATGGGAGCTATATCTAAATTTGAACCGATTTCAACCAAATTTGACACGCATAGCTATAATGCTAATTCTACTCCCTGTGCAAAATTTCAACTAAATCGGAGCAAAGAATTGGCCTCTGTGGTCATATGAGTGTAAATCGGGCGAACGATATATATGGCAGCTATATCTAAATTTGAACCGATTTCAATAAAATTTGGCACACTTGTCTACACTACTAATTGTACTCCTAGTGCAAAATTTCCACCAAATTGGGGTAAAACTCTGGCTTCTGGGACCGTATTAGTCCATATCGGGCGAAAGATATATATGGGAGCTATATCTAAATCTGAACCGATTTCAATAAAATTTTTCACACTTGACTAAAGTACTATTGTTCTTCTTGTGCAAAATTTTAAGCAAATTAGGGTAAAACTCTGGCTTCTGGGGCCATATAAGTCCATATCGGGCGAAATATATATATATGGGAGCTATATCTAAATCTGAACCGATTTATTCTACACTAAATAGGGATCTATTCTGAGCCAAAACACATACTTGTGCCAAATTTGAAGTCGATTGGACTAAAACTTCGACCTAGACCTTGATTACAAAGTCTCTCAGGAGCCCACCCTGAGCATTTTTGCCAAAGACACCATGTGTCTATCTCGTCTCCTTCTGGTTGTTGCAAACATATGCAACTTATAATACCCTGTTCCACAGTGTGGCGCAGGGTATAAATATTTTCTTAATTCCGAAAATCCTAAATCCTCAAAACAAGTCAGCCTATATTTGAAGCTTAAATCTCTTAAATCTAAAGATTCAACATTTCAGTTAATTTAAGGACGATTTCTTTAAATCAAAAATGTGTTTCTTTACATTAAGGAAAAATTTTCCTTAGTTTAAAGACATGCATTTTTAACGAAGGGACGCAAATTTTCAAAATTTAATGAAAAAAATTTTTGAAGCAAAGATTATAAACTTTCTTTTAATAAAAATTTCATTATTAAAAAAAATGTCTTTAATATAATGAAATTGCGCATCCCAAAATTGAGGTTGCGTAATCTTTAATATCGCGTAAACATTTTTTTCAGTGCGTGTTCACGTTACCGCGGGTTCACTGTATATCCATACCACACTTTTAATGTGCATTTTTTCGAAGCCCACGTTTAATGTAAATTAAATAAGCAGGAATCACCCTGTAGTTGGTAAATTTAAACTTCTTGAATATATGTGTTAGTTTTTGCCTTTGAAACTATTCTATAAATAGAACACATGATTGTATGTATTGTATGCTTTTCTCCCATTTTGAGCAAAGGGCTTTCTTATTGTCTTACACGATCTTACTCGATGATTGTTGCTGAAAACTACACCCAGAAAAAAGTGAACCCACTATGAAAGAAAATTTAAATTAGAAAATTTACTAGAATATTTGAGCAATTGCAACATTGTACAAATTAGTTAATCATTTTTGTCAAATTGAAGATAATTTATTAACAATAAAACATTAACATTTTTTACGTAAACATAACTACACTGAAAAAAATATTGTCGTGAGGTCAAAGGTTTCATGTCTTTAAAATACGAATACAAATTTTGCTTAGCGTAAATAAAGTTATTTTTCTTGTCCCAAAGTCGATAAACTTTTCAATGAAGTCGTATTGTCCTTACAATTAAGTGATTTGACTTAAAAATGGGTATCTTAACATGAAAGAAAAAATTTATAGGCTAAGGTCAACTTGACTTTAATAATTCAGAAAAATTCTTTAAATTTAATGAAATTGTCTTTAAATTTGTTGTCTTTTTGCATCTTGACTACAAAGCAAAAAATCGTTCAAATATAGGACATGTTTTTCAAAACTTTATTTTAAAGAAGTTTTTTACTTGAAACATAGCATAATTTCTACTGGAAGTCGAGTCCTAATTTTGAAAATAAAGTTGCCGTTAACTCGTTTTTAAAGGACTTTGATAGCATATGAAGAAAAAAAGCTGAGAAAGCGAAAAATTAAAATTTGCTTCCTAGAAGCAAGTACACAAAACCTAAATTTAAAAGAGAATTGTGTCTTAAAAGTACCCTTACTTATATTCTCCGCTTCTTTGGCTCGGAATCAATACCAAATTTTTTAAAGTAAAGACAAAATCTTTGGAACCGAGTATGGTTTTTTTCAGTGTACCCAGCAAACAGGGCTTCCAAAATTTTACATGAGCTTGCCATAGGACGGAAGTACTCTATTGCGCTGCTGTAGAAATTGTACTCTGGTAGTTGATTTGAATGAAGAAATAAAAAAATTGTCTAATTTTTACAATTTTAAAAAGTTTTTCGATCCCACCGAGCGACAAACCCACGCATCTGCCGTCACAAATACAATTGAGACGGTTGTGATATGTTCGCATTACGTCATCAAAGCATAATATTCTAACTATTTCTTGAATAGTTTTTAATTATTATGAACAAATAAGAGAGTAAAGTAGAAAGTCTGGCGGGTCGGTTCGCATTATCATTCCCTAAACCATCCCGTCCTAATTAGTAAATTTACGAATTTATTATTAGTATTATTAAAATAAATTTGGGATATAAACTTAACATTCGATGATATTTTAGAGGTTTGGTTGGTACTGCAGAAGGTTAGATCTATTAATATACATATATTATTATATTATGGAAAAATATACGGTTATTAGGGCCAAATTCTGCAAAACTGGCCGATAATTTTTGTTTGGGAGCTATATTTAAGTCTAAACTAATTGCGATGACATTTTGCATGTTTGGTTGATACCACAAAAGATTGCGGGAGCTATTTGTAAATCTGAACAGATTACAATGAAATTGGAAATTAAAATTGAATTAAACAACAGAACCAACAAAACACCCTGTACGGAATTTCATTAAAATCGGTTAAAAATTGGAAACGGAATTCTACGAACAACAAATACATGGACGAACGAACTCAAAAGTCAGATCGACTCAGGAGGATATTCTGAGTCGATCGGTATATATTTTCAATATCTCTGGTAGGACAGATCAAAGTTATTATGCCCTGACCACAATGAGCTTCAGGGTATAAAAATAAAGAACACAGGTTCAATTCTTGGCGAAATTTGTATTAGATAGATTATCGAAAGATTGTTTTTGTATTTGTACCTACCAGAAATATTGATTATAGACCCCATAAAATATATACCGATCTACTCGGGGTCACCTCCTGAGTCGATCTAGCCCTTGCTATCCGTCCGTCTGTCCATGTATTTGTTTTTCGCAGGATTCAGGTCGCAATTAGTAACCGATTTTGATGATGATTTGGAAGAAATCGGATCATATGTATATGTATCGCTCGATTACGACAAACGGGATCACGTTGCGCTTTACTACTTACCGATCGTTGTCAAATTTGGCACAAATTAATATTTTCCATAACTTTTCAAGTCTGCAAAATTTCATCGAAATCGGTTCAGATTTAGATATAGCTCTCATATATATGTATCGCCCGATTTTCCCAAATTTGGCCATAAAACCCTGATTTATAAACCGATCTTACTCAATCTTAGCATACTATAATATTTTATAACACTAGTAATATGTGCACAAAATCATCGAGATCGGTTCAGATTTAGCTATAGCTCCCATATATATGTATCGCCCGATTTCCATAAATTTGACCATAAAACTGTTATTTATCAACCGATCATACTAAAATTTAGCACAAGGTAACCTTCTGTGCTATCAACTAAACCTGCATAATATTATCAAAATCGGTTCAGATTTAGATATAGCTTCCATGTAGCACTCGATTTTCAAAAATCCCCCCCCCCACCAATAACTTTATTTTTGACCATAGTGGCCTTATTTATTAACCGATATTAGTCAAAGTTACCACAAGGTAACCTTCTCTGGAATCAATAAAATCTGCAAAATATCATCAAAATCGATTCACATTAAGATAAAGCTCCTATATATATGCACAGCTCGATTTTCCCAAATGTGTCCATTATTCTCTTATTTTTTGACAAATGTTACTCCAATTTCAAATTTAAATGTATTGTCTGATCGAACTTAGACGTACACATAGCTCTTACATAAATATATTGCCCGATTTCACAAATTTGGCTACATTATCCACACTAATTGTGCCGATTTCCTATTTTGTTAATAATAAACTCAATATTAGTGACCTACTAACTCTGTAGTGCAATGGTTAGTATACCCACATTGCATACAAAGGGTCGTGGGTTAAAACCCATTTCGACCAAACACCAAAAACGTTTTTCAGCTGTGGATATCCTCACCTAAGCTTCTCTACACTAACAGAAAAAAATCGCGTTCACAAGAAATCAAAACGATTTCGTCCACGGGCGTTCACGATTTCATGAACAGCAATCGTTTTTCTTTGGCCATGTAAAGTCTTAAAATAATCTTTAGACGTTGTTATGACAGCTTCGCCGTTGGTGCAATGTGCTAAGGCGACTGTTAATGTGTATCGTATAGGCAACGCAGGTTCGAGTCACGGTGGCGGGGATCTTTTTTTAGTTTTGTTTACAAATTCGTAACCATTACGTTTTCAGATCATGAACGCTGGGGGCTAATCACGGCATTCGATATCGAGAACTTTTGATCGAAATCTAAATTTTTCGGATCACGGGTGTCGATATCGAGTTTTTTGGATCGACAATTTTTTCGATTGGTAAATTGCAATCGTATAACATTTTTCACTTGTTTTTTTACATTGTTTTCGCCATATAGGAATAGAAAATATATTACTTTTAGTTCGAATTGTTGCTAATTTGTAGTAAATTTACATATAATGAACATATTTTGAATATTTAGGACTAATGCAACTCCAATAAAAGTTAATCAAAACTTGGTCATAGTCGAGTCCGGGAGCGAGCATCCTAGCTTGGCAAAGAACCATATATTAAGTGCACATGCTAGATCGATATTCGATATCCAAGAGATTGTGATCAACCAAATACCGTACCATTCCGTGACAACATAACGCTTCTGGACCACCTTGTAAGAATAGTGAATTATGAAGGTTTCCACTCGCAACAAATTGTAAGACGGCAGACAATTGTAAAGTGAATTGACATGCCACCAAAAATTATTTCCCATTTGAACGCCAGCCGAAATCGTCCATTGAGGCTGCAAAAGGTGACTTTCTAACAGTGCACACCATTTCAAACCCATGTACTTACACCAATAACAATGTGCACTTTTATTCCTTATTTGTCGCTGAATTATTTTATATTCATCTCATCCTCCAATTAGGAAGGAATTCGGAGGAATGTATGGGTCCATAACATATAATGCAATACAATTTACTTTTTACTTTGAAACCTCCAAAAACATGTTTTTTCTACATTCTATTTTGTGACGCTAACTTAATTTTGTCATTTCATTTTGTTCTGCTTCGTTTTTTGCTGTTGGCAACGCTTAAGAAATTGCATCAAATTTCAATCGAATCCCGTGATCCAAACTTTTAATCGTATCGACAATTTTTTCGATACGATTATGTATTCGATATCGAATGCCGTGATTAGCCCCCTGGTTGTTGTTTTGACAACGTATGGTGTCATTTTTGCGTTGTCAGATTGACCCCATCTGTTCTCAGTTTGACAACACATGTGTGTGATTCACTTTCATGAACGGGTCGTTTCGAAATGACCACGCCGTCCATGATTTTTTTCTATGGGTATAGGTGGTTTCATTGCAATGTGGAACGTCATTTGGACTCGGCTTTCGTCACTGAGCTTAACATACAATCTGGCAGCACTCAGTGATAAGAGGGAAGTTCTAATGAGCCTGATATATCGAGCTGTATCGACCTAACCTAACTCTGTAGGTGTACAACCAAGTATAGTTCCTAATACTATACTTGGTTTAGATTGTGATGAAATTACAATAAACAAGTACTCCTTACTTTTCATAATGTTATCCCACAAATGCTTATGTTTACTAAATCAGTAGGTGTGGTTTAGGGTGTGATATAGTCGGCCCCGCTCGACTTTCTACTTTACTCACTTGTTATTTTATTATTTTCGGTATTTATTTTTGTATAACTATGTTTTTTCCATTTAAAGTCTACAAAAAATTGATAATGCACACAATTTTCAAAACTTTCCAAAAATAACATCGATTGAAGTAAAAAATTAAACGGCGGTGATGAAATTTTTATTATTTTTTACATGTTTATTGATTTTTTATTATTTTGTGAGATTTAATTAAATCGAAAACTGACGATGTTAGTCGAAATATTGGAAAAATAAATTTTATAATTAATCAAAACCAAATTATTTTTTAAAGAACCTTAAGCAGAAATAAGAAGTAAATAAACAAAACTATATATTTTTATTCTGCTTTTACATATTCAGTTTTGATTTTAGCGGCTAAGCTCGAACTTAGAAACTCAGAAAATCTCGCATTTGGTTTTCTTATATGCGTTTTTTTTCTTATAGACAATTATTGCATATAAGAAAAAAAGTTTCTTATATTCATAAATCCCGGGATTTTTATTTTGAATCCAAATTGACAAATTGAGTTAATAATCATTTATGGTACACCTTGAGTAAGAATTTATTATACGAGAGGTATACTAAACAGCACAATTTCATCAAAAATCGAAGTAAACGATAAGGCCCTTCAAATAATGAGTTCATGTGAAATGGAATTCGTGCACATAAAATAAAATAAAATAAAATAAAATAAAATAAAATAAAATAAAATAAAATAAAATAAAATAAAAAGCAATTATAAGATGGCCATCGAAAATATGACAAGATTGCGTTTAATTAAATTTGGATGCCATGATATTTTTACCTAAATTGATGAATTAAAAAAGGATTATCACAAGTATACGAAAACACGGCTAATCTAATCTAATCCTTAAAATAGTTTGCTGAGTAGGATAGCGATATAGAATGCCTTTTTTTTATTAATTTTGTCATAATATTGTTGTGTTTCTTTTCTTCACAATATTGAGTTGGACTAAGTGTTTCTTAAGTATGATAGCAATTTAAAAAGCAATTTAATATACTCTTATCTTCTTTTGTTTTTGTTAATAAAATTTAATTAAACTAACTGGTTTAATGTACAACAATTTTTTGGCGCTGTAGATTGTTATTAATTAAAATATTTAAAGAATCCCGAAATTTTTTTCAATCCCGAATCCCGAGATTTTTAGAAATCAATCCCGAATGACGGCCCTAATGCATATACATTTATAAAAGAAATACAATTTTGACAAAACTTTCTATAGTAATAAAATTTTGACAAAATTTTCTATAGAAATAAAATATTGGCAAAATTTCCTATAGAAATAAAACTTGGAAGGTTAGGTTAGGTTAAAGTGGCAGCCCGATTAAGATTCAGGCTCACTTAGACTATTCAGTCCATTGTGATACCACATTAACTAAAAGTACCTATAGCATATGGGCACTTCTAGTTTTAACCGTTGAACCTTCTCGATTATTTTCTTCTGTTGAACCAACCAGATTGTTCCAAAAACATTAGCAGACTGCTTAAGTTAACGTTTTCCAGGTCCGCCAGTAATCTGAAGCTATATGCCCCTAAAATTTGCTTACGCCTTACACAAAATGCAGGACACTCACACAAGAGGTGTTTTATTGATTCCTTTTCCTCCGCATCATGTCAGGTCATACAATAGTCATTATACTTCGCACCAATAGTTTTTGCAAAATCGCCTATCAGGCAGCGACCCGTTATAGCAGATATCAGGAGTGATACCTGGCGTCTCGAGAACACTAGCATATCTAGTGTGCGGTTTAAGTTTAAATGGGCCATATTTGCTTGGTGTCGTTACAACCCTTACAATTCTCCCATCGAACATTTGCCATCATGACAGCCTTCTCACGCAGTAAGAGCTTGCAGGTAGCCAGAGGCATACCAACAGATTCTAGTTCCCCTGGAATATGTAAGGTAGTTCCTAGCCTTGCTAGCTCATCTGCTTCGCAGTTCCTCGGTATGTTCCTATGGCCAGGCACCCATATTAGGTGAATATTGTGCTGCTCAGCCATCTCATTGAGAGATTTTCGGCAGTCGATGGCCGTTTAAAACTTGGAAAAAAATTATAGAAATAAAATTTTGACAAAGTTTTATATAGAAATACATTTTTGACATTTTCTATAGAAATAAAAATTTGACAAAACTTTCTATAGTACTAAAATTTTGACAAAATTTTCTATAGAAATAAAAATTTGACAAAACTTTCTATAGTACTAAAATTTTGACAAAATTTTCTATAGAAATAAAATATTGACAAAATTTCCCATAGAAATAAAACTTGGACAAAATTTCTCATAGAAATAAAACTTGGAAAAACAAATTGTAATAGAAATAAAATTTTGACAAAATTTTCTATATAAATAACATTTTGACAAAATTTTCTATAGAAATACAATTTTGACAAAATTTTCTGTAGAAATATAATTTTGACAAAGTTTTCTATAGAATTAAAATTTTGACAAAACTTTCTATAGTAATAAAATTTTGACAAAATTTTCTATAGAAATAAAATTTTGACAACATTTTCTGTAGAAATAAAATTTTGACAAAGTTTTCTATAGAAATAAAATTTTGACAAAACTTTCTATAGTAATAAAATTTTGACAACATTTTCTATAGAAATTAAATCTTGACAACATTTTCTGTAGAAATAAAATTTTGACAAAATTTTCTATAGAAATAAAATTTTGACAAAGTTTTCTATAGAAATAAAATTTTGACAAAGTTTTCTATAGAAATAAAATTTTGAAAAAAAATTCTTATAGAAATAAAACTTGGACAAAATTTCTTATAGAAAGAAAACTTGGAAAAAAATGTATAGAAATAAAATTTTGACAAAATTTTCTATATAAATAACATTTTGACAAAATTTTCTATAGAAATAAAATTTTGACGAAAATTTCTATAGAAATAAAATTTTGACAAAACTTTCTATAGTAATAAAATTTTGATAAAATATACTATAGAAATACAATATTGACAAAAATTTCCTATAGAAATAAAACTTGGACAAAATTTTCTATAGAAATAAAACTTGGAAAAAATGTATAGAAATAAAATTTTGACAAAATTTTCTATATAAATAACATGTTGACAAAATTTTCTATGGAAATAAAATTTTGACAACTTTCTATAGTATAAAATTTTTAAAAAATTTTCTATAGTACAAAATTTTGACATAATTTTCTATAGAAATAAAGTTTTGGTAGATTATTTTTAGCGATATGGACCAATTTTTGTGTGATTGGCCATCGGCTATATATAACTAAACACCGATAAGGACCAATTTTTGCATAGCTGTTAGCGGCCATATACTAACACAATGTACCAAATTTCAAACGAATTGTGCTCCTCCAAGAGTTTCCGGATGTCAAATCTGGGGATCGATCTATATGGCGGCTATAAGTAATTGTGGACCGGATGTATTCTGATCCTTCAAGAGGTTCTGGAGATCAAATCTGAGGGTCGGTTTATATGGGGGCTATATATAATATGGACCGATATAGACCAATTTTTGCATGGTTTTTAACACCACGTACCAAATTCCAAACTAATCGGTTGATTTTTGCTCCTCCTAGGCTCCGGAGGTCAAATCTGGGGATTCGTTTATATGGGGGCTAAAAGTGGTCCGATATGGCCATTTTCAATACCATCCGACCTACATCAATAACAACTACTTGTGAAAAGTTTCAAGACGATAGCTTGTTTCGTTCGGAAGTTAGCGTGATTTCAACAGACGGACGGACGGGCATTCTTTGATCGACTCAGAATTTCACCAATATGGACCGATATAGACCAATTTTTGCATGGTTTTTAACACCACGTACCAAATTCGAAACTAATCGGTTGATTTTTGCTCCTCCTAGGCTCCGGAGGTCAAATCTGGGGATTCGTTTATATGGGGGCTAAAAGTGGTCCGATATGGCCATTTTCAATACCATCCGACCTACATCAATAACAACTACTTGTGAAAAGTTTCAAGACGATAGCTTGTTTCGTTCGGAAGTTAGCGTGATTTCAACAGACGGACGGACGGGCATTCTTTGATCGACTCAGAATTTCACCACAACCCAGAATATATATACTTTATGGGGTCTTAGAGCAATATTTCGATGTGTTACCAACGGAATGACAAAGTTAATACACCCTATGGTGGAGGGTATAAAAATAAAATAAATTTCGTTTTTGTAAACTCTTCACAGTAATCATGTTGTGCACACTATTTTACATGTTTTAATTTTTACAATAAATTTAAAATACAAAATAATCATTTATTTATCTAAATTTATTTTCTCCACCATGACTTGAACCCGAGTATTCCGTTTTACACGTATTAGCGTTCGCCTTAGCACACTGCACCAACGACTGAGCCAACGCGATGACGTCTAACGATTGAAATAATCGTACTGTTATGATACATCCAGTATAGAATTTTACCGCCATCAGAAAATACAATTAATTTATTATGAAGCACCCTGTATTCAATATTTTAATGAAACAATGCCACATGTACGCAACAGTAGTTTCGTATTACCAGTGCAGTGAACTCAGGCAAAGTACATAATTGTCAATGTGGTAACACTGTCATGCAAATTCAAATGGAGATGTGGAATTTTTGTCTGTTTTATTTCGTAATTTTCTGAATAGTCCTTGTGTAAAATGCAAAAATGTTAACATACAAGTGAAGAGCTTGTTCAAATGTACCTAAAAACAACAATTGGTATTAAAAACTCAAAATGACCCAAAATGCAAAATGTCGCCAAAGTATGCGGTACATATACGAAAATTATGGAACCTGGTGCCAAAGTATGCAAATGTCGCCGAAGTATACATTAAATGTAAAAAATGGCGTCAAAGTATGCGCACCACATACATATATATATATATATATATATATATATATATATATATATATATATATATATATATATATATATATATATATATATATATATATATATATATATATATATATATATATATATATATATATATATATATATATATATATATATATATAGTTTCCGGTACCACGTCCTCGACGGCAAGATGCTGGATGCTATCAAGGACGATATAAGTTAATAGCAATTGCGAACCAGAGGTCTATGGATGGCTTTAAAACTGCTTGGATGCTAATTGGAGACGTTTCGGAAGGAGCCGATTTGGAGTTAGTTGATAAAAAAGGCATACCGGCTAAACCTAGGGCCCATGAATGGATACCTGCAAACACTCCTGATCCTGACTAAGGTAACGACATCAAAAAGAGGTAATCCCTCACGAAAGAGATTCAAAGAACGCAGAAATGCTTTGTTTATCCTAAAGAAGTTAGGATCAGTCGACCCAAGCATGCTGTCGGCTAAACAAAGCGATTCCTTAAAATGGGCTCAAGGAATTCTTGAGGCTGGAAAAAGGGAACGATCACCGGATGAGCTGTCATCCTCCAAAAAGGATCAAAGATCGTTTGCCTCAGTTGCTAAAGACAGCTTTGTGATGGCTATCATTAATAAAGGAGCATTGGACGGTATGGTCCCAAGGCAAAAATGGGGGAAATTGAGAATGCTCTGTCTGTCGTCTACTCACAGGTGCTGGAAAAGTTTCCCGGTCCAGATCCTCGACACCAAGAGGCTGTTTGGTATCAAGCTAGTCGCATTTGAGGACCAGAGGTCTATAGAATGTTTTAAAGCTGATCTAATACTAATTGGTGAAGTTTGGGAAGGAGCTGCTCTAGAGTTAATCGAGAAGAAAGACATACCGGCTAGACCTAGAGCATATGCGTGGATACCTGCAAACCCTTCTGACCCTGAATCTATTTTAAATAGACTGAAACGATGCAATCCAGATCTTCCAACAGCTGATTGGAAGGTTGGCCGTTTGGATGAAGTGGATGGACCAAGACGGCATGCAGTGTTTATATTGAACACTCAGTCTTTGCCACATCTAGCAAAGTCCCAGGGCAGTGTATGTTATGGCTTTCATTATATCCAAATGAAGGTATATAAAAACGATCAGCTAAAGGATTCAGAAATGGACAAGCCTCTGTCTGAATCAGACGTAAGCGGATCCTCTTTGCGAAGTCGAGGGAGATACCAAAGTTGAAGACGTGGATAGACACCGTATGCGAGAGGAGGTTTCTATTGCCTCAGAACTCACCAAAGTTGAACCTATGGTTATTGCGAGAGTCACCGAGATCTCTGAAGAGGACATTCTTGATGACTCGATTGAAGCGGCTGATGTGACGGTTGTTGAAAATCTCGATGGTCCTACGGATCCTCCAGATAAATCTTCATCATAGTAAGGCCGCATGTGCTGCCTTAAAAGTTCTCCTGATGAAAGGGGACATAGATATAGTTCTTATTCAAGAACCATATGTTTATAGAAACAAAATATGTGAATTAAGTACTCCGGGGTTCAAACTATTGCAGTATACTGGTAATGATATAAATCGAGCCTGTATAATTGCTAAAAACCAGCTCAACTTGTTTCTGCTTCCTTCAATGTGCAATGCAGATACTGTCGTTGCCAATTTAGAAATAGCCAAATGCAAATATTGGGTATCTTCTGTCTACATGGGACATGACAGGGAGATGCCTCCATGTGCCATTAAGACCTTAGTTGAGGAGTCACTGAAAACAAAGACGAAACTCATTATGGGAAGCGATGCGAATGCGCATCATAGTATATGGGGAAGTAGTGATACTAATGCAAGAGGAGAGTCGCTAATAGAGCTTATTTTGCGTACTAATCTGGTAGTCTGCAACAAGGGAGATGCCCCAACCTTTGTCACTAAAAACAGGCAAGAGGTTTTGGACATCACCTGGGCCTCGCAAGAACTGAATGAAATGATATCTGAATGGCAGGTTTTAAGTGAACACAGCTTCTCAGATCATCGCTACATCAGTTTCAAATTTGATGTTCATATCACCAAGACCATATTTCAGCCAAATGTTAGGAAAGCTGACTGGAATAGGTATAGGGAATCGTTCAATATGATGATACCGGAAAGAGACAAATATGAGAAATGTGCAAGATATCGAACACGCAGTGGAGCGGATTACTAAGGCCTTCAACATCTCACTGAAAGCTGCATGCCCTAGAGGGAAGCCAAGGGGGAAAATCGACCACCATGGTGGTCTACGGAATTAAGTAATATGAGGAAATCCTGCAGGAAGCTCTTTAACAAGGCAAAGTCCCCCAGAGCCCCTGAGGACTGGAACGCTTACAAGAAGAATCTGAGAGGATACAAGCGAGAACTGAGAAATTCTCAGCATAACTCTTGGAATGATTACTGCAGCAGTATTGAGAATACGTCCGAGGCTTCCAGACTACGGAAGGTTCTAGCATCCACCAACTCCGCTCCAGGTTTCATTAAACATCGGAGGGCAATTGGACAACGTCCAGTGAGGAGACGCTGGAGGTACTATTGGATACACATTTTCCTGGAAATCAGACGGTTTACCATGTACTGGCGTTGCCACAGTTGCTCAGCGGTCGTTTCCTGTCGAGGAAATTGTATCGGAAACTAGAATAAGATGGGCGCTAAATAGCTTTGGACCATTCAAATCCCCCGGACCTGATGGAATTACTCCGGCGGAGTTACGAGCAGTAACTGACAAAATTATCCCCTGGTTGTCGGCGATATATAAAGGATGTATTAACTTATCATATATTCCAGGAAAGTGGAGGGAAACAAAAGTCGTTTTCATACCTAAAGCGGGAAAAGCCTCTCACTCGAGGGCGAAGGATTTCCGACCAATCAGCTTATCCTCATTCCTACTTAAGACTCTGGAGAGGATGATAGATATTTATCTTAGAACTAGCATCGATTCAAGTTTGTTCTCGAAACGACAGCATGCATACTCGAATGGCAGGCCTACTGAGACCGCATTACATGAACTAGTCGGCTTTATTGAAAGCTCACTATCTGTCAAAGAATACACAATCGTGGCGTTTCTAGACATCGAAGGGCGTTCAATAATGTCCATCCGAGATCGATATTAAATGGACTGACAACTCTGAATGTTGATCCATGTATACTCAGGCTGTTAGACGAACTGCTAATGAAGAAACGTATTTCAGCCACACTAGGACAAGCAAACATACAAAGGTATGTGAACAGAGGCACTCCCCAAGGAGGAGTTCTATCACCTCTTCTTGGGAATGTTGCTATAAATAATGTTGCTGGTTACCCTAGAAAAAGGAAGGATAAAAGTGGTGGCATACGCAGATGATGTGGCTCTGGCAGTCAGGGGAAAATTTCCGTCCACAATCAGAGATATTATTCAGAGGGCCCTCCGGATGACTGAGAAGTGGGCGAAAGACAATGGTCTTGGGGTAAATCCTGCAAAGAGAGAATTAGTCATGTACTGCAAAGATCGCAAAATTCCCATGGTTAGGCCTATTCCTTAGAGGGTATTGGTGAGTGTGCAAAATAGCTTGGCGTTATTTTGGACAAGAAGCTGAACTTTAAGCTTAATATTGAAGAAAGGGCGAGAAAAGCAAAGGTAGTTTTGTACTCGTGCAAAAAAGCAATAGAAAAAAAATGTGGGGACTAAAACCAAAAATTGTGCATTGGCTATACACGGAGGTGGTTAGACCTATAATGCTATATGGTGTTGTAGTCTGGTGGCCGGCACTTCAGAAACCGACTTGTTTAGATAAAGTTCGGCGTATGGCGTGTTTGTGTATTTCAGGCGCATTCAGCAAGACAGGAACAAATTCCCTTAATGTCATGCTGCATCTATTGCCTTTAGACATTTTGGCCAAACAGTCAGCTGCAACAACGGCTGTGCGGTTGCGCGAGCTATCGCTGTGGTCGGGAAAAAGTTACGGTCACAGTTCGGTCCTCAAAATAATGCCAGATGTGCCTAACGTAGTGGATTACACTTTGGCGAGACCACTTTTCGACAAAAAGTTTGAGACTCTAATCCCCAACAGTGAGGCGTGGTGCACACAGACCCCGGGGAATAAAGAATATATAGATTTCTTCACTCATGGCTCCAAATTGGATGGACAAGTGGGGTTCGGAGTATATTCTAATGATCTGGAACTTCGAATAGCGATTACCTAATCAATGTAGTGTTTTTCAGGCTGAAATATTAGCAATAAGAGAGGTGGCGAATTGGCTGAGAAGTAATGTTCCAAAAAATGTGGGCATTAATATATACTCAGACAGTCAACCTGCAATAAAATCCTTGGACTCTGTGTTCCTCAACTCGAAAACGGCCATCGACTGCCGCAAATCTCTCAATGAGATGGCTGAGCAGTACAATATTCACCTAATATGGGTGCCTGGCCATAGGAACATACCGGGAAACTGCGAAGCGGATGACTTGGCAAGGCTAGGGACTACCTTACATATTCCAGGGGAACTAGAATCTGTTGGTATGCCCCTGGCTACCTGCAAGCTCTTACTGCGTGAGAAGGCTGTTATGATGGCCAATATTCGATGGGAGAATTGCAAGGGTTGTAACGACACCGAGCAAATATGGCCCCATTTAAACTTAAACCGCACACTAGATATGCTAATGTTCTCGAGACGTCGGATATCACTCCTGATATCTGCTATAACGGGTCGCTGCCTGATAGGCGAGTTTGCAAAAACTATTGGCGCGAATTATAATGACTATTGTATGAGCTGTCATGATGCGGAGGAAAAAGAATCAATTAAACACCTCTTGTGTGAGTGTCCTGCATTTTATGTAAAGCGCAAGCAACTTTTAGGAGCATATAGCTTCAGATTACTGGCGGATCTGGAAAACGTTAACTTAAGCAGTCTGCTAATGTTTTTGGAACAATCTGGTTGGTTCAGCGAAGAAAAATAATGGAGAAGGTTCAGCGGTTAAAACTAGAAGTGCCCATATGTTATAGGTACTTTTAGTTAATGTGGTATCACAATGGACTGAATAGTCTAAGTGAGCCTGAATATTAATCGGGCTGCCACTTTAACCTAACCTAACCTTCCATCAAGATATCCGCACTATAGAGGAGCGGTACCAGGGACACTGGAATAAGCATATGATGGCGGACTATTGCTGGAGCATTAAAAATAATCCCTCTAAACAAGATTATTTAAGAAAATCTTATAAAAGAAAATTTTTCGATGAGTTGTAATTACATTGTAATATTTGTGTATTCAAAGTTTTTATTTTTCTTAAAATTTATCTTTTTGTGTTAAATAAAAAAGTATAGTTGATAGAAATGAAAAAAAAAATCAATAGTTGTGGACCGATTATAATGAAATAAAACTAATTTTATTCGAAATATATTTAACTAACTTTTTTTGCAATATATGTACATCCTCACAAAAATCGCTTCTGTAACATATACTCCCAAACATATTTTGCTTCAAGCATATACATTTTTGGGTGTTGCCCAAACATTTATATGTTTGATCTCTTCCAATATATAATATGTTTGAAACCATATTGGTCTAAACAATATATGTTTGGGTAGTCTAAGTTCCAAACATTTTGTATTTTTGCATCCAAATTCAATAATGTTGTCTTCCAAAAAACAATATGTTATTATGTGAACATAACATAAAAATATTATATGCTTAAAAAAAATTCTCCCAAACAATATTGTGCTCAAAATTTTATTTATTTATTTATATATTTACAATCATAATGAATTATGAAAATAAACAGGTAATATAGGTGCTAACAACATAGGTTTTCGACCTGAATGCTCAAAATTTTGTTTCTGCCTAATTGTATATTCCCTCAAATCTTTCTCACTTCCACGAGAGTTTTTAGTTCTTAGCACCTTTTTCTGTAATACAAACATTGTAGAAGAAATTATTCAATTTTATAATTTTTTTTATTTTAATTTTACCTTTTGCCGGACGGGGATTCGAACAGCGGACCACACAGTTTGTAAGGATCAAAGAAGTAGCTGATCAATTGCCCAAGGGAAAATAAAATGTTAATTTTGTAATAACAAGCAACAACCACCAACATAATTCAATATCGTTCCCTGTTAAATAGCGCTCCAAGCTACTAAACACATATATGTTTATAGGCTATTTCCAAATTAATATATGTTTGCATCCAAGCTATTATATTTACAAACATTTTATGTCCCAAACATAATATGTTCTAACATATTAACATATATGTCCCAAACATGTTATGCTAGTTTATGAACATTATATGCTTGCACTCAAAAATATTGTGTTTAAAAATTTGTGTTCCAAACATATAATGTTTATAGCCAAACATATGAAAAACAGTCTTTTTCATCCGTGTAGCGGAAGTGCCTTAATTTTGAACATAACGGTATATCTCGAAAAGTCGAGCTGATAGAAAAAACCCATTTGCAGATTTGGATTCAGCGTCCCAAATGAAGGTGAGTATTAAGTTCGAGTTTAGCCGCTAAAATCGCTAAAGTGAAAACTAAATCAGTAAGAAAAATGCATGAAATTATACATAGTTGTTGCAAATTTTTTTATTTGATGGGGAAAAGCCCAAAGCAAATTTTCACAAAGTTTGTATTCCTTAAAATGGATTATTAAAGAAAAGTAATCGTGAAAAAATGACGTTTTTAGCGGTTAAACTCGATCTTAATACCCACCTTAACCTTAAAACTGATATTCCATTCTTAATCAACAGAACCGTAACAAAAATAAACTTATTACATACAAACACTTACCCATTAGAAAATGTTATTTATGTATGGAAATCGCGATTTATATCAATTCAGTAAATCGTGAATAAAATCAAAAGTTGTGCACCGATTGTAATGAAATAAAGCTCATTTTATTGGAAATTTATTTAGCTAACTGTTTCTGAAATTGTTGTTCCATTTTGATTTTTTAGGATTTTTTAAAGATAAAAAATTTTTTTTGTCAAAAAATTCTTTTGCAAAACTTGAACGATATCTCTAAAACTATTTGGAAAATTGAAAAACAATGTAAAGACAGCTTAAAGAAAATATTGTAAGGGATTTTCTCATTTTTTTAATTTAATAATTGAACCGTTTTCAAGTTATTCCAATATGTGGCGGAAGTGCCTTAATTTTGAACATAACATAAATCGAGCTGATAGAAAAAACCAACAGCAGATTTGGATTCAGCGACCCCTAATTACTAATAATTTGGTACAAATTTCAAATCAACACGAAAAAGTTCAATTTTGTTCCCCTGTGTAATCCATTTTAAGGAATAGAAACTTTATGGCAATTTGCTTTGAGCTATTCCCTATCAAGTTATAATAAAATATGCTACAAATATGTATAATTTTATGCCTTTTTTTACTGAGTTTAGCCGCTAAAGTGAAAACTATTTCACTTTAGCGGCTAAACTCGAACTTAATACCCACCTTTAGCCGCTAAAATCGTAATTTTTTCACGATAACTTTTCTTTAATAATCCATTTTAAGGAATACAAACTTTGTGAAAATTTGCTGTTGGGCTATTCCCCATCAAGTTATAATGAAACCTGCAACAAATGTGTATAATTTTATGCCTTTTTTAATGATTTAGTTTTCACTTTAAGGTGGGTATTAAGTTCGAGTTTAGCCGCTAAAATCGTCATTTTTTCACTAAAATGAAAACTAAATCAGTAAAAAAATGCATAAAATTATGCCGATTTCATGCAGATTTCATTATAACGAGATAGGGAATAGCCCAAAGCAAATTTTCACAAAGTTTGTTTTCCTTAAAATGGATTATTAAAGAAAAGTAATCGTGAAAAAATTACGATTTTAGCAATTTGATGTAATCGATTCATCAATACGATGTCATCAAATTGATAAATTGATTATTAGAAATATTTTCTACGACACTTTTAATAAAGAACCATATTGTTTTTTTATTTTAATTAAATTTAAATTTTATTTATTTGAAATATGTACAACTAACGAAGTAAAAACGTATACAAAATTTTTCATACACATCTACCAAAGCTGTTGATTTTGATAAATTGACCATCTTGACACACAAACATTCTGTTACCTTAATTAGTGTTTATATTACCAAGTTTTATGGGTTCATCCTGTGGAGTAAAAAAATAATAAAGAAGAATTTAAAAATGGAAATTTTAAATTATTGTAAAATATATTCGATATTTTTAGAACAAAATTTAACTCACTGTTTAAGTTCAAATTCGTATGGTCAAAATTTATTCGTTAAGGTAGGTACTATGTTCTGTTTTCATGTTGAAATTTTCGCGGTTACTTTATTAAAACACTTCAATATGAAGCAGATAAATTAACTCACTTGACGCGCAGATTCTTTTTCCTATAGATTTCGGCGAGACTTTACAGGAATATGTTTATTTACATTTATAATTTTGATTATATAAGGAAAAGTAATCGCGAAAATAAAGTGGTTTTCAACTCGAAAACCGAACATAGTACCCACCTTTAGATGGGGACTTAGAATATTGTAAAATGACAATTTCCCCCTCGTTAGAAAATGTACCCTAAGCTCAGGATGCAGCTGTGCTTTCAGCACAATTCGTTACATTTTTTCTAACGAGTCGCGCCATTACCTTGCGGCGTCTAAGTTTTTGTTATTATTCGTTACTGGATTACGTCCGTCCAACGATTGTTTTGTAAAGGCCAGTACTCTGTTCGGTTTTCGCGTTGAAACTCCATACAAAACCAAAACATGCGAAAAACTAGCGAAATTTTTTCCATTTGTGGTACTTGGTTTTTTTTTCGAGTTGAAAAACTGACGTAACTCGCGTAGTCAGTATTTTCATAACATGGCGCCATTTGCAATGTGAATTAAGAAATAATTTATTTATTAAATTGATTTTTGTGAATTTATAACATAAAAGTGGATCTGATTATTATTTAAAAATGTAATCTGATGATTGATAAAACAAAGTATAACATGGAATTGTATTTCCATAATAAACTAGCAACAATATCTAGCCACTCCCTACTATATGGTAGAATATAATGTACATATATAACATGAAATTTAAACACAAATGTTAACAAAATAAAAGCTTATTATATTTTGAATTATATTTTACAATAGTTTCATTTGTACTGGACATCGGGATAATAAACACAAAACATAATTTAAACAAAAGGAGGCACAGCAATTGATGTTCCAAAACAAGCATTAGCACTTCAACCAACATGTATAGTACCGAGGTTGCAATGAATGGAATCACAAGAATTAATTGCTATGTTCCAAAAAATAAAATGCAGCACTGTAAAATTAGTTTTTAAATTCCAAAGATATTCGTAAAATAACTTTGCCTGCTTCTTCTTTTTCAAATTATTTATTTTGTATGCGTGTGTGTGTAAATCGAGCCACTAGTTGCGTATGTATATGTAATCATTTCGTGACAGTCTGCGATGTTGTCAATACATTTCGACGAAATAAACGCAAAATAGTCCCAAAATGGCTGTTTTTTCCCCTCAAAATATATTGTCAACACTATCATTTTTCAACGCGAAACAATGATTGAGTGGAACTTTTTTCGCACCAACAAACAGAGTACCGACCTTAAGGTGGGTACTATGTTTGTTGGCACGAAAAAAACTTCACTTAACCATTCTTTCGCGTTGAAAAATGAGAGTGTTGACAATAGATTTCGAACGAAGAAAACAGCTATTTTGGAACTATTCTGCGTTTATTTCTCAGCAATTTAATTGACAACATCGCCAAACGTCATAATATTTTTACGTATACATACGCAGCAGCTGATTGTTTACATACACGCATTCATAATAATTTTTTTGAAGTGTTTTTCTACCAGTTTTTGAATTGTTTTGAACCAAATCTCACAAAGCACTGGACAATAATAATCCAAATGGATTCCGTCAATTTGTTATGCAAACTTTTACATCTGAAGCAATTGACAATCCGTTCAGCAACAAACTTAATTCAGCAACAAAACAATTGGTGAAAAACGCTACTCGTTCATTGGAATATGCCGAAAAGAAGACACATAAGGAACAAAATCATCATAGTTTGAATAAAGTCAAATATCTTAAAATCGTCGTTATCACACCACCATGGAAAGACAAATGCGTGTGAGAATTTTCAAGCAAAATCTAAAAATCATACAGGATTTGAATGCAAATGAGCGTGGTAGTGCCATATATGGTATCGCTGAATTTGCTGATTTGACCAGTACCGAATATAAACAACGTACCGGCATATGGCAACGATATGAGGGTAATGCTGCTTTAACTCCTTAAACTGAAATTCCAGACATTGAATTGTCCAAAGAATTCGATTGGAGAGAAAAGGTCAATGTGGCTTTTGCTGGGCTTTTAGTGTTACCGGCAATGTCGAAGATTTGCATGATTTCAGGACTGATAAACTGGAACGATATTCCGAGCAGGAATTATTAGATTGTGATACAATAGATTCAGCTTGTAATGGTGGTTTGCCCGATAATGCTTATGATGCCATTGAGAAAATTGGAGGTTTAGGACTTGAACTTGAAATGAATTTCCCTATCATGCACGCAAAGAACAATGCCGCTTCAATACATCGAAAATCCATGTTAAAGTAAAAGGTCATGTTGATTTACCCAAAAACTCATACATGTGGTGGCTGTCTGCACAACTCTTTGAAAGGTTTTTGTGCAGCCATCATGGAAATACAAACCATACCATTTCTCATACTTAGTACCACCACTCCATACCCAATAAATTTTCATCTAGTTTTTTTTCTCACATATATAAAGGGTGATTCTTTTGAGGTTAGGATTTTCATGCATTAGTATTTGACAGATCACGTGGGATTTCAGACATGGTGTCAAAGAGAAAGATGCTCAGTATGCTTTGACATTTCATCATGAATAGACTTACTAACGAGCAACGCTTGCAAATCATTGAATTTTATTACCAAAATCAGTGTTCGGTTCGAAATGTGTTTCGCGCTTTACGTCCGATTTATGGTCTACATAATCGACCAAGTGAGCAAACAATTAATGCGATTGTGACCAAGTTTCGCACTCAGTTTACTTTATTGGACATTAAACCAACCACACGAATGCGTACAGTGCGTACAGAAGAGAATATTGCGTCTGTTTCTGAGAGTGTTGCTGAAGACCGTGAAATGTCGATTCGTCGCCGTTCGCAGCAATTGGGTTTGTGTTATTCGACCACATGGAAGATTTTACGCAAAGATCTTGGTGTAAAACCGTATAAAATACAGCTCGTGCAAGAACTGAAGCCGAACGATCTGCCACAACGTCGAATTTTCAGTGAATGGGCCCTAGAAAAGTTGGCAGAAAATCCGCTTTTTTATCGACAAATTTTGTTCAGCGATGAGGCTCATTTCTGGTTGAATGGCTACGTAAATAAGCAAAATTTCCGCATTTGGAGTGAAGAGCAACCAGAAGCCGTTCAAGAACTGCCCATGCATCCCGAAAAATGCACTGTTTGGTGTGGTTTGTACGCTGGTGGAATCATTGGACCGTATTTTTTCAAAGATGCTGTTGGACGCAACGTTACGGTGAATGGCGATCGCTATCGTTCGATGCTAACAAACTTTTTGTTGCCAAAAATGGAAGAACTGAACTTGGTTGACATGTGGTTTCAACAAGATGGCGCTACATGCCACACAGCTCGCGATTCTATGGCCATTTTGAGGGAAAACTTCGGAGAACAATTCATCTCAAGAAATGGACCGGTAAGTTGGCCACCAAGATCATGCGATTTGACGCCTTTAGACTGTTTTTTGTGGGGCTACGTCAAGTCTAAAGTCTACAGAAATAAGCCAGCAACTATTCCAGCTTTGGAAGACAACATTTCCGAAGAAATTCGGGCTATTCCGGCCGAAATGCTCGAAAAAGTTGCCCAAAATTGGACTTTCCGAATGGACCACCTAAGACGCAGCCGCGGTCAACATTTAAATGAAATTATCTTCAAAAAGTAAATGTCATGGACCAATCTAACGTTTCAAATAAAGAACCGATGAGATTTTGCAAATTTTATGCGTTTTTTTAAAAAAGAAAGTTATCAAGCTCTTAACAAATCACCCTTTATTTTTTCTTCGTCTTACGATATTGTTATTTCCTTATTATTTTTTGTCAAACGAAAGTATAGTGTATAATGTAAAGTTCATATTCAAATTCAATAAACTTAAGCCCATAACTCACGTTCAAGGGTAGTTCCTAAGCCAAAGTCACTGTTCCCGACTTATAATTCGTCACAAAGGGATGTTAGAGATCTATACCAGAGAATATCTCAGTCACGTAATAAAATTGAATTGATAAAATGCAAGATATATGGACAATGAATGTCGCTGAGTGAAATTTAAAAGCAACAAAAGTCTAAAGTCGGGCGGGCCGACTATATATGCACCACTTTGTGATCTACATTTTCGATACCATCTGAAATCCTCCAAATTTATTGGGTGATATATATGAAGGTTTATGTTCCCATATACATACTTTTAAATCTGAACCGACAATATATTTAAGACTTCTTAGACATTTTTTGACTTAAAATTTAAGTCGGTTAAATCGGTTAACGCCCTATGGCGATAGATATTTATTAGAAATAAAGTTCAATTCGAGTCATTTTTACAAGTTTTCGACTAACAGTGACGATTTTACAATGTATTTTGATCATTTTTCTCGAAATCAGAAAAAATATATATGGGAGCTATATCTAAATCTGAACCGATTTCAACCAAATTTGGCACGCAGAGCAACAAAGCTAATTCTACACCCTGTACAAAATTTCAACAAAATTCGAGTAAAAACTTGGCCTCTTTGGTCATATGAGTCTAAATCGGGTGAAAGATATATATGGGAGCTATATCTAAATCTGAACTAATTGTTTTCCTAGTGCAAAATTTTAAGCAAATTGCGCTAAAACTATGGCTTCTGTGATCATATAGGTCCAAATCGGGACTTAAATCTGAATCGATTTCAATAAAATTTAGCACACTTGACTTTACTGGTAATTGTAATCCTAGTGCAAAATTTCATCCAAATCAGGGTAAATCTCAGGCGTCTGGGCCCATATAAGTGCATATCGGAAGAATGATATATATGGGAGCTATATCCAAATCTGAACCGATTTCAATAAAATTTGGCACACTAGACTATACTACTAATTGTTCTCCTAGTGCAAAATTTCAACCAAATTGGGGTAAAACTTTGGCTTCTGGCCCCATATAAGTACATATCGGGCGAACGATATATATGGGAGCTATATCTAACTCTAAACCGATTTCTTTCAAAATCAATAGGGTTCTATTCTGATCCAAAAAACATAATTGTGTCAAATTTGAAGTCGATTGGGCTTAAATTGCGACCTAGGCATTGATTACAAAAATGTGTTCACAGACAGACGGACATGGCTATATCGACTCAGGAACCCACCCTGAGCATGTTTGCCAAAGACACCATGTCTATCTCGTCTCCTTCTGGGTATTGCAAACATATGCACTAAATTATAAAACCCTGTATAGGGTATAACTTTTTATTTATGTGGCATAAACATTTACCATATATTTTTGGTATAACTTTGTTCAGAACAACTAATTTTATTTTTGGAACATAGAAAATTATTCTTGTGATTCCATTCGTTGCAACCATAGTACTGCATCATCAATAGCACTGCCTCCTTTATATTTACCATGAAATGACAGCATAAATTGTGTTTATTATCCCGATGCCCAGTAAAAAGAAACGATTGTAAAATGAACTTCGCTAAATAGAGCTAACATAGAGTTAACATTTTTCTATAAATTTCGTGTTATATACATTATTTCTATTCAATCATGTAGTAGGGGCGGCTAGATGGTGGTTGCTAGTTTATTACGAAAATACCACTCCATGTTATATTTATTTCGTCAATCGATCTATACAATTTTAAATAACAACGCGAACCACTTTTGCATTATAATTTAACACAAATCATTTGAATAAATAAATTATTTCTTAATTCGCATTACAAATGGCGCCATGTTTTCAAACTAACTAATCTCAACATATGGAAGGATTTAACATGACCTAATTAGGGACTATGCGCTTTATGTCACTTTTTCAACTCGAAAAAAAAAACAAAGTATCACAAACGAAAAAATATTTCGGTAGTTTTTCGCATTTTTGGTTTTGTATGGGATTTCGCTGCGGAAACCGAACATAGTACCTACCTTTAAAAGGTAAATTAATCTTCCAAAAAATTCAATAAAATTACGTTTTATTGAAACATTATTAAAAAGAAAAACTAAATCCTTGTGTTTTTATTTATTTTATTTCTCGGTGCTACGCATTCATTGGTCCTTCGAGCCGGATCCTTGCTTGCAGCAATTAATAAAGGGTTTTCTTTTTCTTTTCCAAAGGAAGGTGCTCATCATTTTGAAGCAACAACAAAAAGCAGACAGTTTGCAGCCATATTTGTGGAGAATTTAAATTGAAAATTTATTTAAATAATTATATATCAACACACAGGTGCGTATGTCAGTGTTTTATTAAAATAATTCAGCAAATCGCGAGTGTTTTAAATTTAAACCGCGGTCGTTTTACAACATCGATTCAATTATTTCATTTTGCCGACGGCAAATTGCATTTCAAAAAACACACATTCGTTGCTACATACGTACGTACGTTTCTTTCGTTTGTTTAATTTCGTTTTGCTAAAAGATATTCAAGTGAAAGAATAATCAAAATAAAAAGTGAAAAAATCTATTGTATATATTGGTGTTGTGTGGTGAATTTAAACGTTGACAATTGCTTACACAGAAAAAAATTTCACGAAAATTTTTCCAATTAAAATTTTAATTGAGTTTTAAAAAATATTCAATTAAAAATTTAATTGATTCAACAAATTTTTTAATTGAAACAAAAATCAATCACAAAAATTAATAGTATCAATTAATTTTTTAATTGGATCAATTAATTTTTTAATTGACCTTCAATTAATTTTTTAATTGATACTATCATTTCTGTGATTGAAGACATTTCAATTAAAAAATTAATTGGATCAATTAATTTCGTGATTGAACCAGAAAAAAATTTTTTGTGTGTATTTACTTCAAAACATTATTTGCAATTACGTTGCCATTAACTTGAAGTAAGTAAAACAATAACAAAATACACGCAGACTCCAAAGGCTCTGTTGGTCGTATTACCATTGTAAACAAACATCAATCGTCACTGCAGTCAACATTTGAATTACATACCTACGTATGATCAGTGATACACACACGTATATACATACATATTTTTTTTTTGAGCTGTGTTTCTTTGGTTTATTTGTTAACCCTCACGGTGCCGCGAGTCGTAAATTTTTTTAGGAAAATTATAAAAATTTTTGAAATTGAGTTTTTTGGGTTTTCGTGTTGTATGACCCATTAGCGTTACGCGCATTAGTAAAAATTATCGTTTTGGTCACTGTGCACCCTACAGGCGGTCCGGTACGATCGTATAATTTTTATTTTATCATATATATTACGTATATATTTTTAGTTCTATATTTTTATTATTTGCGATTTTTTAATTTTTTTTGGGAGATTATTTGGCGTGGAAGTGTAGAGGTGTATTTTACAGTCCGTGCACCCTACATTTGGTCTTACAGACATTTTTTATAATTTCTTATAATTTGTTGAATTTTTTGATCATCTGGTTTTCGTGTGTGAAGTTTTGATACAGATTAGCGGCAGTATTCTTCGATACACTGAGCGTAATTTTCGTAAATTCATTCATACACTGAGAGAAATAGTTCGAAGATTTTAGTAGAATTTTGAGATTTTTAGAATTTGACTTGAATAATTTGCCCATTTTTTTGTACACGGAGAAAAATATTTTGTGGTTCGGTACACTGTACGAAAATTAATTGTTTCTACACTGAGAGAAAAATAGTCCAATATTATGAACATTGTTTGGAATTTTTGATTTTAAGTTTGAAGTAGTTGTTTTACGAACAATTGTTTACACTTCAAGAAATTTTGTGGTAATTTCGGTGCAGTTTGATAATTTGATACACTGAAAGAAAAATTTTGTTAATTTTTGTTTTCGCATTTTTGGGCATTTTGTGCAAATTTATTGATTTTTCGATAAGTGCGTTTTCACATACTTTACGAGTTTTTGTAAATTTTTGCGACTTTAAATTATTTTCGATATGCCAGGTACTTCATTCGCTCGATTCATTAGAGCCGCTGATGCGGTTGTGAAGTTTGGGACACGGGTTAGCTCATTGAAGGAGGAGAATTTAGATGTTTATTCTCTAAGGGCTCAGGACGAAGAGGCGAAATCACTCTGGGCGAAAGTGAAAGAGAGGTATGAGGAGTGTTTAGACGATCTTCAGGAAGAGTGGGATAAGGGAACGATAGAATCTGCTGACGGCAAGTATGAGGCAACTTATGATGCCTATATTCGTATTGTTTTCTCTATCGAAAGGAAGATAGACGGTCTAAAAGCCGTTCCTAGGGCGTCAACTCCTATACAGCAGGCCGAAGTGGCGGATATTTCTGCTCGTTCTTGTTAATATTTCGAGTAGTTCTCTTTTGTTAGGTGTTGACCATGGTGCGGTCCATAGATTGGCTTTACCACCATGCGATATTGAGGTTTTCGATGGGGACTTTCAGTCTTGGCCAACATTTAGGGATTTGTTTACTGCTGTTTATGTCAGAAATTCCCGTATGAGTGATATTGAGCGCTTGTGTCATTTGCTCAAAAAGACTAGTGGCGACGCCCGTGAAATTGTAAGAAGATTTCCTCTCACCGATAAGAGTTTCGAGTTAGCTTGGAGGACGTTAAAGGAAACTTATGACAATTTGAGGATTCTAGTCAGCAATCAGTTGAAGCTGCTTTTTGACCTTCCGCTCTTAGACACTGAGACAAGTTCTGGATTGAAGAACTTGCAGCGTGGTATAAACGCCTGTATTTCGGCGATGGCTGTGAATAACGTTCCTACGAACGATTGGGATCCGATTTTGATATTTTTGTGTGTACAACGTCTACCGAAGATTAGTGTTACTTTGTGGGAACAGGGTATAAGTGATAAGTCTGCGTTGTCGTCTTGGGTGGACATGGATCGTTTTCTTACGGAAAGGATTCAGACACTCACGTGTCTCCGCGATTTGAAGGGTATCGATGCTTCAAGGAGAACTGATGGCAGGAAACTACGAACGCATTTTACGAATGCAGCTCCGAAATCTTCGCCATCTAGGTCGCGTAATTTGCAATACACTTCCCATTCTTCAAGAGATTCCGTAGATAAGATATGTGTTCTTTGTCCACGACAAAGCCATCATCTTCGTGTTTGTCAGAGATTTAGGAATCTTTCTGTGAATGATCGATTGACTGCTGTGAAGCGGCACCGCTGTTGTTTCAATTGTCTATCGCGTAGACATGACGTTAACAACTGTGCTACATCTCGCAGTTGTGAGAAGTGTCAAGGAAGGCATCATACTTTGCTTCATCGAGATTCTTACCATTCTACGAATGTGGCGACTACGTCTTCGACAGTTTCGGCCGCTCGTCCTACGGATTCTAGCGGTTTGAGTGACCCGCAGCCTTCCACTTCGTCTGGAATTGTGTCTGGTACTTCGGCCAGGCAAGTGAACATCGTTCATCGGGGTATGACGTACCCGGCTCGGGCTCTTATTGACCCAGCATCAGAAGCCTCCTTTATTACCGAAAAGATGCAAAAGTTGCTTAGGATTTCGACAACGAGTGCGACGTCTGCAATATCGGGCGTGAATCAAACGGTTTCTATAACTTCTCGCGGTGTTTGCCCTGTGAGTATAGGGTCACCAATAGATGAATCGGTCTTGGTTGAGGCGACTGCGTTGGTCCTGCCTAGGATTTCTGGGAATCTACCGTCTTTCCAAGTGAGTCGGAATTATATGTCGCGTTTGCCTGGCTTACGTTTGGCTCCTAACCTGTTCGATAGCCGTCCGGTTGATTTATTGTTGGGGGCAGACGTGTATCCCAGAATTATATTACAGGGGGTTCGGTCCGGTATTTTAGGTTCGTTGATTGCTCAACAGACAGTCTTCGGTTGGCTCATTACTGGTTCAATTCCCACTTCAAGTGTGACAGTTTTTTCAACGACTGTTGAATTTATGGAGGAAGATGGTCTTGACAAGACTCTTCTTCGCTTTTGGGAATTAGAGGACTTAAAGAATATTTGGACTTGCAACATATGAGACCAGTGTCGTCGACTTCTCCTGTAGATCAAACTGTGTGTTATTTGCCACACCACCCGGTAATCAATCCGGACAAATTGACGTCCAAACTTCGAGTTGTCTTTAATGCTTCGCATAAGACATCAAATGGTAAAAGTCTGAACGACATTCTTTATGTGGGGCCCACATTACAATTGGAATTGGTTTATTTGGTTTTGAGGTGGAGATTTTTCAAATATGTTTTTAATTGCGACATCACACAGATGTATCGCCAAATTAGGGTAAATTCGGCCCACACTTCTCTGCAGCGAATTGTCTTTAGGGACTCCCCTCAAAAAGATGCACAGGACTATGAGCTGCAGACCGTGATATTTGGAGTGAATTGTGCTCCCTATTTAGCCATACGGACGTTATTGCAATTGGCCGATGACTCCGAAGATTACTATCCCCACGCGGCACATATTCTACGAAGGTGCATATACATGGATGATGTTTTGACAGGGTACCATGACGTGGATACTGCTGTTGAATCTAGGGACCAATTGATTAGGGTATTATCATCGGCAAAGTTCGAACTGAGGAAGTGGACTTCTAATGAGCTAGCCATTTTGGAATCGCTTCCAGCTGACCATTTGGTTGACGCCAAATTACTGGAATTTGTTGAGGCTAGTAGTTCGAAACCGTTGGGCATTAGGTGGAATGCGCAGTTAGACTTGTTTTATTTTGATATGAAACCGATTGGGCGGAAATCTCGGTTTACGAAGAGAGAGGTTTTATCGGCTATAGCTAGGCTATTTAACCCTGTTGGCTGGCTGGGGCCAGTTATTATAGTGGTGAAGATAGTTATGCAACAAGTCTGGTTGGATAAGATAGGATGGGACGAGTCACTTCCATTACAAACTGAGCGACAATGGCGAAAGTTTGTCGAGACCTAACAGGATGTGAATCACGTTCGTATTCCTCGATGGGTCAATTACTCCACAGACTGTCAAGTAGAATTACATGTTTTTTCCGACGCCTCGGAAAAAGCATATGCGGGGGTAATATATGTTCGTGTGGTTACGCCGCAGGGACATATCTTCACCCATTTGCTATCTTGTAAGACTAAGATAGCCTCCATCAAATCTATATCGTTGCCACGTTTGGAACTTTGTGGGGCAGTTTTGGCCTCAGGACTTTACAAGTCTATAGCCAGGGAGCTAGATATTAAGTTTCGCCGTGTTTATTGTTGGACGGATTCTACGATCGTCCGCTCTTGGCTTCGAAAGACGCCATCTACGTGGTCTACTTTCGTTGCGAATCGCGTATGTAGGATTCAGGAGAATATTGGGGGGCAGAATTGGTACCATGTTCGCTCTGAGGACAATCCGGCCGACTTGGGAAGTCGCGGAGTGTCGCCTGCAGAGTTGGCTGTTTCGACGCTTTGGTGGCATGGACCAGATTGGCTCTGCTCAGATAGTTCTCGGTGGGATATTGGTGATTTGACCCCTCTTGAGACTGACGTTGAGGTACGGGCGGTCAAGACTCACGCATCGTTTTTTACGAACGATGAGGATATTTTAGAGAGGTTTTCTTCTTTAGATAGGGCTCTACGAGTCATCGCATATATATTTAGGTTTTATCACAGGACCCATTATTCACATGCTAGTCGAAATGTGTATCACGACACGACGTTGACGGCAACCGAACTAAAGACAGTGAGATTACGTCTAGCTGTACTTTCTCAAAGGGCTCATTATCCAGATGAGTACGGTTGTTTGATGGGAAAGAAACCGTTAGGTTCCAGGAGTTCGTTGTTGTCATTGAATCCATTCCTGGATGAGGAGGGGGTTATGAGGTTGAATGGTCGTTTGAGTAGGTGTCCTACCCTGTCGTATAGTGAGCGACATCCAATTATAGTGCCGTATAATAGTAGATTCGCTAGGTTACTAGTGAAATATGTTCACGACATATCTATTCACGGAGGGAACCAGTTGGTTCTACGTCTTATTCGGATTGAGTATTGGATTCCTCGTTTAACATCTTTGATTAGATCGACTATTAACCGGTGTAAACGGTGTCTGTTGGATAGGAAGAAGTCTTGTACGCAGATCATGGCGGCTCTCCCACCGGAGAGAACTGTACTTACCAGACCGTTTACTACGACTGGCGTTGATTTTGCGGGGCCTTTCGAAATTAAGTTATTTATAGGGCGCGCATGTAAGATAACAAAGGGTTATGTTTGCGTTTTTGTATGCTTTTCGACGAAGGCCATACACTTGGAAGCCACATCAGACTTGTCTACGACAACGTTTCTGGCCGCCTTTCACAGATTTATATCTCGACGTGGTTGTCCCAAGACCATTTTTTCGGATAATGGTACAAATTTTGTAGGCGCTTCACGCGAAATGGATAAGGTTTTGGGATGTGTTTTTAAGGAAGGACGTGATAAGGTGTGTTCCGCATACCAGTTTCAGCAGCTTTCCTGGCAGTTTATCCCTGCCGGGGCGCCACATATGGGTGGTCTCTGGGAAGCTGCTGTCAAAAGCTTCAAGACGCATTTTAGGAAGCATGCATCAGGATTCAAATTTACATTTGAAGAGTTTTCGACTGTTCTTTCGAGAATTGAGGCTTGTTTAAATTCTAGGCCGTTGTGCCCAATGAGTGAAAGTTCTCAAGAATTGGTAGCACTTACGCCTGGCCATTTTTTGGTAGGATCTCCGATCTTGGCGCCTCCTGAACAGTTAGAGGAGGAATCCCCACTTCATTTGGTGCATCGATTTAGGAAAATGAAGGCGCTGTCGCAACAGTTCTGCTTACGGTGGAAAGAGGAATATTTGAAAGGTATAAATGGAAATTTCCGCAGCGTGATATCGAAGTAGGGGACTTGGTAGTAATTCGTGATGAGCAATTGCCTCCTACATCGTGGAAATTAGGTCGTGTGGATGACGTCCACACAGGATCTGACGGTCGCGTTAGAGTTGCAGACGTGAGAACGGCAAACGGTGTTGTAAGACGACCGGTGGTAAAATTGGTCATATTGACCGAATAGTTTTCGATTGTTCATATAGTAAGCGTCATCTTTCTTTTCGAAGTACCATGGAAACTATGAGGGAAATTGTTAAGACTCTCCCTGACTACGAAGATGACGTCCCGATGTCCGATGAGGAAAGAGAGATTTTAGAAAATAATGTTGCACCGGTTCTTCGCGAGCCGTTACCAGCCATCGAGCAGGTCCCTGACGTCGGGATGACCCCAGTCGTCGCCTCTTCACAAGGGGTAGTACCGACGCAGAAAGTTGTCCCTCCGTCGGGGGCGGATACGGCTCCCGCTGACGTATCCGCAACCAACGTAGCCAAACCATCGTCATCCCCTACGTGGACTGCCCAAAAGAATTCAGGTGCGAATAAAAGAGTGCACTCGAATGTATGTGTGTTATGTAGGCGAAGTCACAGTCTCAGGTCGTGTCGCAAATTTTTGAACATGCGTTTAGAGCAGCGATTGCGCACAGTAGTGTTGCATCGGGTGTGTTCAAACTGTCTGGGCAGGTCTCACGTGCGATCGACCTGCAATAGTCGCGAAAGGTGCCGCGAATGTGGAGAGAGCCACCATACGCTGCTACATTCATTTGACCAGCAACGACGTCCTTCCGCTCAAACCTTGTCGAAGAGAAAGTCAAAGTCAAGTTCCGTTAACTCGTCCGCTTACTGTATCACGAATACCGCTCCCACATCTGGTCCGATGTTGGTTCTACAACCAACCGTCACGCTTGGTCCCACTATGGTCCTCTTGCTTGTCTTGTCCGATCGTCGAATTCCTGTCCGAGCTGTCCTCGTCCCGTGTGCGGGGTACAGTATGATTTGTAGCAGTCTAGCCCTCAGCCTACGGCTTGTCTCAGCGATGACGACGCAGGACGCATTTTGTCCGCTTATTGCTGACTCCCGACACAATGCTGGAAGTAAATTGGTGTTTTTCTGCCCGGGTAACAGACCTGACCCGTGTTGTCACCCCATCGTCGTTGGCTCCCGATTCGATACGGGAACATTTCGAGTGTCTCCAGCTGGCCGACCCAATGTTTTACCGTCCTTCCGGGGTGGGGTTGGTTTTACGGCCCGATGTCTACGCACGGGTTATAAAGACACAGATGTTTTCGAGTCCTGGGTTCCCATTGGCGCAGCTAACGATGTTTGGCTGGGTAGTGTCAGGTCAATGTCAACCATAAGTGTCGTAGGTCATCCTGGCCAATAACCCAGACACTGCAGACCCTCCGGGTCAACGGCTCTACGAGCATTTAGTTAAGTTTGAAGATGTTTGAAAAAATGAATACATGAACTCATAATAAAAAAAAAATTGCTCAATTTGAAAATGAAACTGACATCGCATTTTATATTTATTTTGATATTAATATATTGTATATATGTAATATTCTATGAATTAAGAATTTCAATTACAACATGGCTGGATGTTGCAAGGCGGGCGGAATGTTTAAGTTCAAATTCGTATGGTCAAAACTTATTCGTTAGATGGGGACTTAGAATATTGTAAAATGACAATTTCCCCCTCGTTACAAAATGTACCCTAAGCTCAGGATGCAGCTCTGTGCTTTCAGCACAATTCGTTACATTTTTTCTAACGAGTCGCGCCATTACCGTCTTGCGGCGTCTAAGTTTTTGTTGTTATTCGTTACTGGATTACGACCGTCCAACGATTGTTTTGTAAAAGGTAAATTAATCTCCCAAAAAATTCAATAAAATTACGTTTTATTGAAACATTATTGAAAAGAAAAACTAAATCCTTGTGTTTTTATTTATTTTATTTCTCGGTGCTACGCATTCACTCACCCTTTTTGTGCCCAACTGTTCCTTTTCGTTTTGAATTGTTTGCTCATCCAATTCATCTTTATTCTTTAATTTCTTTATCTTTATCTGTAAATTTAGAAATACTTCCATAAACATATAACATATAAATGTTAAAAAAAATAAATTGACCAAAAAATAATAAAATCGTCATTTTGGTTAAATTTTTTTCCATATATAATACTTCATGTTTTTTTTATTTTTACTCACATTTTTGTTTTTCTTTTCACTTTCACATCTTTAAGCATTAGCCCACCAAGAAAAAAGTGCCTTCGGAAAAAATGTTCATCAATTTAGTTTAGCCAATTTATTTCCATTAAGTTAAATTTTTATTTAAAATGATAAAATTTACTTGCTTCAGTAAAAACGTCCTAAACTTAAAGCAGTTTGGAATAGTTCATTAACTAGAATAAGGCATGGAATTTTACTAATACTGTTTTCTTCGCTGGGTATAAGAATTTACTACTGAACAAGAAAATTTTATTCACTGACAACAAAGAATTCGTAAAAATAAACAAAATATGAACTAAAACCAAGTTTTCTCAAATTTAGTAAAATTTCTTACAAAATGATAATTCTGACTTCCTTTATTATAGAAAACTTATCATACATACGAATAACACTTGGCATAGAAAAATATTTTAGTTCGTTCGTACTAAGAAGTATTCAATCCTTTCAAAACTTAAGGAAACATACTTGTTAGAATATAGGAAATTTTCCTATATCTCTTTGGCCTACCTGTCATCGATATGTTTGCGCGTGGGTTGTTTTTTAGTTGGAATCGCGTTGTTATGTTATACGGAGGGATTGTTAAGAAATAATATAGTAAAATAATATAATAAATAACAAATAAAATATATAAAATATTTGTTATTTTAAATTAGTGAGAAAAATATTCGTTTTTTGAAAATTGGTTTATAAAAAAAGAAAACACCAGCAGTATAACAACCCCTTCATTCGACTTCATTTTGGAATCTTCAATTATCAGGTAATATTCAGTGACGCTAACCTTTTGTGAAAAAATTGGATTAGGATTTTTTGTTTATATTTGTTGGTATTGAAATTGTAAAAGGTGGACAAAATTGGTAGGCAGCAACTTTTTCAAAGTGAAAGGTACTAGAAGAAGAAAAAATGTGTTTTAATATTTCTAGGGCAGTCGATGCTGTTGATTCTAAATAAATATATTTAGTATATTAATAAAACATGTATTTTATTGAAGAAAAAATTGATTACATAAATACAAAAAATTGTATTTAAAAACGAAGGTAAGCAGTTCTAAATTTGAAGTAAAAGGTTTACCACAAATATGTAAGATTTGTCCAAATGAATGAAAAAAGTTCAATAAAATCATTCCATATATGAATTCAATTCATTTAAATTTTTTCATTCTTTAGTATAGTCGTACATAAATATAGGAAAATGTTAACTAATATATGGAATATATTCTAATTAATTTCTAAGAAAATCACATCGTTCAAACAAATAAAAATGTCTTTGGCGCTATACGAAGTTCAAGTTTCTTCACAATGAGTTCATTTTAACTTAAAGAAGGGGTCACTTTTTTCTGGGTGCCCTTTATTTTCGCCACGCGCGACCACCTTTACAGTTTGGACTAAACTCAACAACTGAGAGGAACCATTTGAAATATTCTTACCCAGAAAAAAAAGACAATATTTCTACCACACAACTACGTATGGATGTGTTATTGCATTAGTATTTGAATACATGTCAACGGAGTAGATGAAACTTTTCGTCTATTTGATTACTATTTTCGTTAATTTGATGACTTTTATTGTTCTCATATGTCTTGGAAGCCAATTTAAAAACAAACGTGTGAACAAATGTTTGCTCAAATACTCGTTTGAGTTAAGTTAAATGTGGAGAGAGCATGAAATACCCAACAAAAATAACTTAGCTCTCATTAATAAAAGCTGTGTACAGTTATTTTAAAAACAAAACGTAGCAAGCGCATTTGGTTGTGTGTGTGTTTTTTTAGGTAGAGAAATAAACACACATCTACAGAACGTATGAATTTTATCATCACATTGAACACTGTTTCGTCACATTGACTATTGATTCGACTTTTAGGTGTTTCACTTTAGTACTAATGGAAAAATGTAAATTACAAACATCTATATACTATATACACCGTATATCGTTTTATGTTTTAGTTAGCATTGAGATTTTTTGATACACATTTCAGAGAAAAATGTGTTTCATCAATTTGAAGATTATTTCATCGCTTTGACGAAAACCAGCATCCTTGATACATCATGAAAATAAAACACTTAAAACTTTTGTCCAACTTCTATTAATATGTGTAATTCATATATTGGGACTTCATATAAACGAAATTAATTTAAATCAAATGTTAATTTTGGTTAACTTTCGCTGAATCGGGAAGAAAATAATTTCGTCTCATAGACAAAACTAGATCATCAATGTGACGAACTATGAAAAGAACAAAAATTGACTTTGATGATTGGTTTCGTCACGTGGACTACCGAAATACTCCCATGGACGAAACTTTTCATCGCATAGACGAAAACGCATTGATGAAACTCAATCGTCAAGGTGACGAACGCTTTTTCTTTCGGTGTAGCAATGAATGGAATCACAAGAATTAATTGCTATGTTCCAAAAAATAAAATGCAGCATTGTAAATTTAGATTTTTTTAAATCCAAAGTTATTTGTCATTTTGCGATGTTGTCAATACATTTCGATGAAATAAATTCGAAAAAGTTCCAAAATAGCTGTTTTTTCCTCCAAAATACATTGTCAACACTATAATTTTTCAACTCGAAACAATGATTGAGGGGAACTTTTTTCGCACCAATAAACGGAAACGAACTTAGTACTAAGAATAAGCCTCTAGATATACACTCATAGAAAAAAGTCTGCTAAAAACAGCAGTCGATGTCTGCTGAAAAAAAATTTATAACCTAAAAATTTTATAAATTGTTGTTCATTAACCCTTGAAGTACAAAAATTTCAGGGGTTAATGAACAACAATTTATAAAATTTTTAGGTTATAAATTTTTCCCCAAAGCATATTTAAGAATCAAGACTAGTTTTTGGTATATTTTTGCACTGTAATATACTTACAAGCTCCTAAATACGATCAGCAAACATTTTGTTTGCTGTTATGCCTTAATTCGATAAATATTCAGATTTTTGGTCAAATACTATAGATATGCATAAAATATTGTGTTAATTATGTTAGAATAGCTCCTAAGTTGACATTTTTATTTGTTTTAGCCAAAATAAAATATGTTTTAGTGTAATAGAGCTTAAAAAATAGTAGGAAATGTTTGCTATTTCAGCAAACAATGACTGCTGGCCCTTTTTCAGCAGACTTTCTGCTGTTTTAGCAGACTTTTCTGCTGTCCCTACTAACAAATTTCTTTGTGTGTAGATACAGATCGACTTAGAACCTCCATTTACTAGTTCTAGAATTTTATGTGCTTAATACAATAAAAAAGCTCGCTTGCCATAAAAAGTATTTGTATTTGTTGGTGTATGAAGCCTGCTAATTTTATGGAAACTTTTATAAAATTCTGTTTTTACTAAATCGGTACGATACTTACCATAACCCAAATTCTAGTCTACACTTGTTAATGCGAGAAATTTTATTAAATTTATTGGGGACTGTTAATAAGTAACTTTAATGACGCTGTTACCCATTTTACAAATTTTGTAAAATGGGGAAATGGGGTCATACCATTTGCAATGTTGACATTACTATTTATTTGTTGCACAACTACCTTACGTGCGTTCCATCATTGAACTAAAATTCTTTTAGTACACTCATCTTTTGGTTATACTAACCATTTGTTGATTCCCATGCTGTAGGCGTCACTATGCTGGTGGTTAGGTCATCAATTTTATGAAACATAAAACTAAATTGATCGACATTGGTTATTGTAACCAATTGAATGGTTATGGGAATTCCTATTTGATTTTGTGAACTTTTTTACAGTTGTGTTACATATATAATGGGGAAAATAAAAACATTGTTCTTGTAACAAAAAATAAGTTACTGTCATTATCTCCTTATTGTAATGATCGAATTGCAACCAAACATTTCTCTGGGTGCACCTTTAAGCCTAGTACTAAGATCACGTTTTCGCACGAAAAATTGTTATACTCCATATAAAAAACGTTAGCGCGGAATAAATGCGAAATCTTTGTTTTGAGCATTTTCAGACACATATTTATACAACCCTGGATTTTTTTCGCACGAAAAAATAGGCAGGCATATTATTTCGCATAAATAAGTTAACATTCCTGGGATTGAGACCCTATTTACGGAGATATATGAAGATATTCGTTTTTCGCAGAAACGAACTTAGTACTAAGCATTAGTGAAGAAATGACGATTTTAGCGACTAAAGGTGGGTATTAAGTTCGAGTTTAGCAGCTAAAGCCGTAATTTTTTTTCACAATTACTTTTCTTTAATAATTCATTTTAAAGAATATAAACTTTATAAGAAGTTGCTTAGGGCTATTCCCCATCAAGTTATAATAAAATTTGCAAAAAATATGTATAATTTTATGCCTTTTTTTACTGATTTAGTTTTCACTTTAGCGGCTAAAGGTGGGTATTAAGTTTAAGTTTAGCCGCTAAAATCGTCATTTTTTCACGATTACTTTTCTTTAATAATCCATTTTAAGGAATACAAACTTTTAATGGTGGGTATTACGTTCGAGTTTAGCCGCTAAAATCGTCATTTTTTTACTAAAGTGAAATCTAATCAGTAAAAAGGCATACAATTATACATATTTGTTGCAGATTTCATTATAACTTGATGGGGAATAGCCCAAAGCAAATTTTCACCAAGCTTTTATTCCTTAAAGTGGATTATGAAAGAAAAGTAATCGTGAAAAAATGACGATTTTAGTGGCTAAACTCGAACTTAATACCCATCTTTAAGGTGAGTACTATGTTCGGTTTTCCACCAAAACAATAAACTAAAAGTGTAAAAATATATACGAAGGCGATTATATTTTTATCATGTCTAGTCAAGTTTTGGATGGAAAAGATCCAAGGCATTGATTGCGAAACATTTAATATTTCAATTTTAATTAATTATAAAAAGTAACCATGAAAATGAGCGGGTTTTCAGCTTCGAAACTGAACATAGTTCTTACACCCTCAAAAAAAAAAAATCGCTTCTGTAACATATACTCCCAAACATATTTTGCTTCAAGCATATAGATTTTTGGGTATTGCCCAAACACTTATATGTTTGATTTCTTCCAATATATAATATGTTTGAAAGCATATTGGTCTAAACAATATAATATGTTTGGGTAGTCTAAGTTCCAAACATTTTGTATTTTTCCATCCAAATTCAATAATGTTGTCTTCCAAAAAACTATATGTTCTTATGTGACCATATAATATGTTTGGAAACATTTTGAACCCAAAAATATTATATGCTTAGAAGAATTTTCTCCCAAAGAAGATTGTGCTCAATTTTTTTTTCTTCCTAATTGTATATTCCCTCACATTTTTCTCACTTCCACTAGTTTTTAGCACCTTTTTCTGTAATACAAACATTTTAGAAGAAATTATTATATTTTATAATTTTTTTAATTTTACCTTTTGCCGGACGGGCATTCGAACAGCGGACCACACAGTTTGTAAGCCATCACACTAACCACTGGCCTACGTAGCTGTTATGGTCATCAAGAGATAATTATCGTTATAAGTTATATTTATATAGCATAGCTTGCGGCGCCCACGAGCCGATGCAAACATAACATTGTTTAACAACATAACATTGTTAAACATACATTTGTTGGCAGCGTGGAGCAGTGGTTGGTCGTCCGCCTTGCGTGACAGGGGACCTGGGTTCGATCCCTGCTTCGACCAACACCATTTTTTTTAAAATATATTTTTTAACATATATTCCAAATACGTTTGGAAGTTCCCGAAAAGGTGTTCAGCATTACATACTGTTTATGTATGTGGGAGCAATCAATCTGTTGGAGGGAGAATCTCATGAGCCAAAACAAAGTTCACAACTATTTTGAATAGTAGGTGACTTTGTACTCCGGATGATATTAAGAGTTTGAAAGAAACCAATAATCAGAGAATGAAACGAAAAGAATAAAAACACAAATGGATTTCAGATGTGTGGAATAATACAGGATTTATTTTCTGTATAAAGGTCTTACCAGTATGGATTGTAAATTTGAATAGAACAGAGGTTTTTTAGTTTCTGCGGAAATTGTACTTTGACATTGTTTGACAAGGTGGTGAATTTATGTTGTTTTCAAAATTTATCGATATCATTTTTACATGTATCTTTAAGGCAATTGGCCATTCTTAAAATCTCAATAGGGAATGCATTAAAGAAAAAAAATATTATTTATATGAAAAAATTAGGTGTTTATGTGGCATAAACATTAGCGCCCGCCTTGCAGTACGCCTGCAAAAAAAAAAAATTTGAAATTGTCAAACTATGTTTTGAGTACTAGTTTCAAGAAATTTCTAATGAGAACTCATATCAATTGTAATTCATTTTGCTAACTACACCCTCAAAAAAAAATCGCTTCTTTAACATATGTTCCAAACATATTTTGCAGGAAGCACATATATTATTGCATACTGCCGAAACATTAATATGTTTGTTTTATGTGAACATATTATATGTTTGGAAGCATTTTGAGCCAAAAATATTATATGCTTGGAAGAATTTTTCCCAAACACGATTGTGCTCATTCCCTAACATACTCGTAATTTTCACTTCCACGAAATTTTTTAGTTATTGGCACCTTTCTCTGTAATACAAATAATGTTGAAGAAATTATTCACTTTTATAAATTTTTTAAATTTTACCTTTCGCCTGCACGGAGAATCGAACCGAGGACCATACAGTTTGTAAGCCAACACACTATCCACTGGGCTACGTAGCTGTTATAGTCACCAGTAGATAATTATCGTTTTAAGTTACATTTATATAGCATAGTTTGCAGCGCCCACGAGCCCATGCAAACATAACAATATTTAACAGAAACATACATTTGTTTGCCACGTGGAGCAGTGGTTAGCATGTCTGCCTTGCATGCAAAGGGTCGTGGGTTCAATCCCTGCTCCGACCGAACGTTTTTTTTTGTTTTTTTTTTTTTTGTTTTTTTTTTTGTTTTTTTTTTCTTAATTTACACATTTATATTTATACTATATTAATTTTTTTAAATGAAACATCGAAATGTGCGTTATTAAAGATTTATAGTCAGTAACAGTGCTTGATATAAACGAAATTGAAAGATTTTTGGATAAAATATTATTTTTTATTGCAAAAATAACAATCTTGTAATAAAAAACTGTTTTTGTACAAAACTTTAAAATTTGGAAGGAATTCAAAAACTAACAAAAGAATTACGTGGAGTCGAGTATAAACATACATACATAATTTTATAATATAAACATAAATTTATTTAGGAGTGAACAATTTTTTACTAGCATTTAACACCATCGCTCTAAAATTCCTTTTATTTTTCTTTAATAATTCATTTTAAAGAAAATAAACTTTTTAAATTGTTTTAGCTGTAAAAGTCGAACTTAATGCCCGCTTTTTATTTATTGTGTCCGTCAACTCCTCGTGGACTACTTTTTAATAAAGAGAAACTAAACTTTGTTTTTTTACATTTTACTGTGTAATTTTTCACTATTTCCTCCTTATTTCATTTTTCCGTCCCAACTCTAAAAAGAGTATAGTGCCCTTTCGTTATTTTTATGAAGACCCCTGATTTCTTTTAACGAACCAAGAAAAAAATAATGCCAAAATGATAAACAAAACACATGTCCACACATACATAAAATGCTGCTCTCAAGGCGAAAACATAAGCTGTTTGTTTTTCAAATGTCTATTCTCTTGGTTCAGAATGTATATTCTCTTTATTCAAATTAAATAATATTTAGACTTAAACATATCAAATTTTTGGCCTTATCATAAAACAGTTTTCCGAAACAACATACAAGCGGTTTCACAGAAATTGTTCTCTTTTGACTCTTTTGCTGTGTTATATTGATATCTTTCGTCAACTCTCCCGGTTTCCATCTCTACTTCTCTCTATACTCTCTCTGTCGCTTTGAATAAAATATCACAACATATGTATGTTTAGTTGAAATTTGTAAATTTATATATGTTTGTATTCACACATATGATTTTTATGAAACATTCATGCCCCAAACATAATATATTCTAACATATTAACATAGATGTCCCAAACATTTAGTGTTAGCTTAGGAAAATTACATGTTCGCACTTAAATATATTGTGGTTTAAAATCGTGCCCGAAACACATTTTGTTTATATCGGAACATATGAAAAACATATTTTTCTAACAGTGTAGGTACAATTTTTACTTTCATGCAGTTTTAATTTTAATATTAATTTAATTTAATAGTTAATATAATATAAGGTAGTATTGTTATTATTTTTTTTTTATTATTTAAAAGTATAGTTTAAGGAAGTTCACGTTTGCATTAATTCTCAAAATTCAGTGCTTATTTCGGTTGAGTGTCTTCAAAAAAAAACTCCAAAAAATTCAATTAAAAGTTTAGATAATAATGATTAAATTAGTTAGGACATATTCCATAAATTGACCAACCAAAAATAGTATTTTGGGCAGTGGGTAGCCCACTTCTATTAAGGAAGCCCTCGCTAATAATTCTAGAATACACATCCACCCCTAAAATGATTGATATAGGGGCAGATTTGTAAAAATCTTTATCTGCTAAAACAAGATTAGAAAAGTGTTGGACATAGGATTGTGGAATCGACTTGCTGGGTGTATGCATAGATATGCGATTGTTGACCTTCAAAACAGTATCGATAGATATATCGGAGTTATGTGTGGATGTCAATGTGAGTGGGCAAATAGTTTCTTCTTCTAATGTAAGAGTAGTTAAATCCAATTTGTCCACACTTTTAGAAGAAATGCTGCTAGAATTAGAGCCGGAATCCAGTAGGCAACGTAGAAACCACTTTCCCTTTTTTGTAGTAACAGAAACTAAGGCTGTTGGAAGCAAAGTGACCGCATTTTGTTTCAGTATAGCTGAAAGGGTTGTGCTTGCTGAGTTAAATGCCGTCGATGGCGTTGAAGATACTGTAGCCTTTTCAGTTTTCAAAGAAGGCTTTTAGACGAAGATAATGATGAGTTTTTCCTTTGAGTATTCTGCAATTTTGGATGGGCATGGAGCAAGCTATGGTGATCCTTTTTGCAAAACCGACAACCAGTCGTAGTAAAACACGCATTCCCTGAATGTTCGTGTGCCAAGCAGTTTTTACAATAGCCATATTTTTGAACTGTCACTTTGCGTTTCGTAATGTTCATACTCAGAAAACGCTTACATTTCCGCAACGGGTGGGATTGCCTACATAGGCGGCAGATATATGAAGAAGTCCTTTTTTGTCCACAACGGTTGGTGTTGCTGTTTTTAGGTGACATTGTCTTAGCGAGTTTATGGAACTATAAACAAAAATATGTTGTTGATAGGAATTCGGAAATATAAATAAGGTATATTGTCGAAAGTGCTATTTATGGCGTATTTTCAAATGGGAGTACAACGAGTTTGGTGATGGGTCTGGTTATGATCCCTTTTTGAGTCCTGACTTCTGCAACTCGGACTCTGTTGTCCGCCCCAGGGTGTACTTTTGTAACGCGACCAAGACGCCAACAGTTTGGTGGTAAATTTTCTTCTCGTATAACTACCATAGCATTTTCCTGGAGGTTTTCAGATTTATGTCGCTTATGGAGTTCTTTAAGGTATTCCTCCTTCCATCGCAAACAAAAGTGCTGATGGATTACCTTTAGCCTCTGCCAGCGATTTACAATAGACATTGGATTGTCTCCGATAGACGGATCAATCGGCACTAGAATTGGGGAGCCTATTATCTGATGGCTCTTCGGAGCAAGGGGAAAGTGGACGTGAATTCAGACAAGCTTCAATTTTGGACAAGAGTGTTTGAAATTCTTCAAACGTATGTTTAAAATTTAAAGCAACTTTTTTAAAGTGACTCTTGAAGCTTTTTACCCCTGCTTCCCAGAGACCACCCATGTGTGGAGCCCCTGGAGGGATAAAATGCCAAGTAACATTTTGGTGGGCGTAATTGGATGTGACAGATTGCTGTGAAGTTTGTAGAAATTCTTTAGCTAGTTTCCTGGATGCGCCAACGAAGTTAGTCCCATTGTCGGAATACAAATGTAAAGGGCAACCACGGCGGGAAACGAATCTACTAAAAGCGGCCAAAAAGGCGGAAGTTGAAAGCTCGGATGTGGCTTCCAAATGTATCGCTTTTGTGGAAAAACATATAAAAACACAAGTATATCCTTTCGAAATGCGACACGCTCGGTCAGAATATGACTTAATGTCAAAAGGACCGGCGAAATCTACACCAGTATGGGTAAAAGGGCGAGTAAAATCTGATCGTTGAGGTGGTAAGGCGGACATTAACTGCGTTTGACATTTACGTCTATAGAGCACACATGGCTTGCACTTATTTACAGTGGCTTTTATCAAATTCTTTGCCTTTAGTATCCAGTACTGCGACCTGATTAATTTCAGTACCAGTTGGTTGCCTCCATGAAGGGAAACTTCATGGATAAACCGTACAAGGAGGCGAGAATATTGGGAATTATAAGGCAAGATGATTGGATGTCTCTCATTATATGTTAGAGCTGGTGAAGACGAGAGACGACCACAGACACGCATTATACCTTCGTTGTCCAAAAATGGATTAAGGTTTAATACACCCTCAAAAAAATCGCTTCTTTAACATATGTTCCAAACATATTTTGCAGGAAGCACATATATTATTGCATACTGCCGAAACATTAATATGTTTGTTTTATGTGAACATATTATATGTTTGGAAGCATTTTGAGCCAAAAATATTATATGCTTGGAAGAATTTTTCCCAAACACGATTGTGCTCATTCCCTAACATACTCGTAATTTTCACTTCCACGAAATTTTTTAGTTATTGGCACCTTTTTCTGTAATACAAATAATGTTGAAGAAATTATTCACTTTTATAAATTTTTTAAATTTTACCTTTCGCCTGCACGGAGAATCGAACCGAAGACCATACAGTTTGTGAGCCAACACACTATCCACTGGGCTACGTAGCTGTTATAGTCACCAGTAGATAATTATCGTTATAAGTTACATTTATATAGCATAGTTTGCAGCGCCCACGAGCCCATGCAAACATAACATTATTTAACAGAAATATACATTTGTTTGCCACGTGGAGCAGTGGTTAGCATGTCTGCGTTGCATACAAAGGGTCGTGGGTTCAATCCCTGCTCCGACCGAACATTTTTTTTTTAATTTACACATTTATATTTATACTATATTAAATTTTTTTAAATGAAACTTCGAAATGTGTGTTATTAAAGATTTATAGTCAGTAACAGTGCTTGATATAAACGAAATTGACTGATTTTTGGATAAAATATTATTTTTTATTGCAAAAATAACAATTTTTTAATAAAAAACTGTTTTTGTACAAAACTTTAAAATTTGGAAGGAATTCAAAAACTAACAAAAGAAGAACGTGGAGTCGAGTATAAACATACATACATAATTTTATAATATAAACATAAATTCATTTAGGAGTGAACAGTTTTTTACTAGCATTGAACACCATCGCTCTAAAATTCCTTTTATTTTTCTTTAATAATTCATTTTAAAGAAAATAAACTTTTTAAATTGTTTTAGCTGTAAAACTCGAACTTAATGCCCGCTTTTATATTTGATGGTATCCGTCAACTCCTCGTGGACTACTTTTTAATAAAGAGGAACTAAAGTTAGTTTTTTTACATTTTACTGTGTAATTTTTCACTATTTCCTCCTTATTTCATTTTGCTGTCCCAACTCTAAAAAGAGTATAGTGCCCTTTCGTTATTTTTATGAAGACCCCTGATTTATTTTAACGAAAAATTGTGCCCATAATGCCAAAATGATAAACAAAACACATGTTCACATATGCATAAAATGCTGCTCTCAAGGCGAAAACATATGCAGTTTGTTTTTCAAATGTCAATTCTCTTGGTTCCGAATGTCTATTCTCTTTATTCAAATTAAATAATATTTAGACTTAAGCATATCAAATTTTTAGCCTTATCATAAAACAGTTTTCCGAAACAACATACAAGCGGTTTCACAGAAATTGTTCTTTTTTCATTCTCTCACTTTGTTATGTTGATATCTTTCAACCCTCCCGGTTTCCATCTCTATTTCTTTCTCTATACTCTCTTTTTGTCGCTCTCTGAATAAAATATCACAACATATATATGTTTACTCGAAATTTGTTAATTTATATATGTTTACATTCACACATATTATTTTTATGAAACATTCATGCCCCAAACATAATATATTCTAACATATTAACATAGATGTCCCAAACATTTAGTGTTAGTTTATGAACATTACATGTTCGCACTTAAATATATTGTGGTTTAAAATCGTGCCCGAAACACATTTTGTTTATATCGGAACATATGAAAAACATGTTTTTCTAACAGTGTAGGGAACTAGATTTTTGGATATTTTTCTTTGCGGATAAAGCCATGTACTCATTGGGATAACACGCTTTCTGGCACATAATTTGGAGCTTATTATGGACCAAAAGGACTTCAAAGGTAGAAATATCTTTACTGGTCCTGTGAAAGCTTTGTCGGTATTTAGGATGCGTTCGATAGAGAAATCGGTACATATAAGCAATTACTCGAATTGCTCTTGGAAGCGAGGAAAACTTATCTAAAACATCCTCAAAATTTGTGAACAAGGAAAGGTTAACTTTTACGTTTTTCTTTTCTAAAATGATATCTTCTGTTTGGTGATATACTGGAAAGTTATCCTCAATATTTCTAAGGAAATGTGGGCCTTGCCACCATAGATCATTTTCGCCTAAGTCTTGTGGAGAAATACTTCGCTTGCTAAATCCGAAGGATTATGTTCGGATGGAACATGGTGCCATTTTGAAGGCGAAACTACTTGAACTATTTTGGCTACTCTATTGGCTACAAAAGTAGTCCAAAAGCAAGGAGGTTTTGCTAACCACGATAATACAATGGTGGAATCTGTCCAACAATGTAATGAAAATTTATCAATTTGTAATTGCGGAACAATGTGATCTATCATTTCAGCTAGCAATGTTGCGCCACATAATTCTAGTCGTGGAATCGACAATGTCTTGATTGGTGCAACTTTGGTTTTAGAAGCTACCAAATGGGTACTTACGGACTCATTATTTTTTATACGGATATATAAGGTCGCAGCGTATGCTTTTTCTGAAGCATCGCTGAACCCATGAAGTTGTACGATGCTGCTAGGACAATATTGGAACCACCTAGGAATTTTGATGGAATTTACGTGAGAATAGTCGGATTGAAAGGCTATCCATTTTTTCAAAGTCTCTGGAGACAACTTTTCATCCCACCCTGTAGAATCAATCCACACTTGTTGCATAATTATCTTAGCCACTATGATGCATGGAGCTAACCAGCCTGCTGGGTCAAATAATTATGAAATTTGGGATAATACTTCCAGTTTCGTGTAGGAGCAAGTGGTTGGAAATTCCTGGACAACAAAGAAAAATGAATCGGACCGAGCATTCCAACGAATGCCAAGAGTTTTGGCAGTGCTAGAATCGTCAAATTCTAAAAAATCAGCATTCAGCAAATCAGAAGATGGAATGTCAGCTAAAATGGATTTGGAATTTGAAGTCCATTTCCGCATTTGAAAACCTGCTGACTTCAATGCTAAAATCAGCTGGTTTCTAGACTCAACCGCTTCGGGAATTGTATGGGAGCCGACTAAAGCATCGTCCACATACATTGAGCTTCTAAGAATTTTGCTAGCTTTGGGATACGTAGCCTCGACATCATCTGCCAGTTGTAAAATGGTGCGGATCGCCAAATAGGGCGCACAATTTACACCGAAAGTGGCTGTCTTGAGTTCAAACGTCTCTAAAGGATCTTGTGGATCTTTTCGGAAAAGTATACGTTGGAAGGACGTTTGTGTGGGATCGACAAGAATTTGGCGATACATTTTGGTTATATCGCCATTGAATACAAATCGGAACAACCGCCAATTGAGAATGAGTAATATGAGCTCATTCTGTAAAATGGGACCAGTATGCAATATATCATTTAGGCTTACCCCATTGGATGTTGGGGCCGAAGCATTAAATACTACTCGGACTTTAGTAGTAACGCTTTCGGGCCTAATAACCGCATGATGCGGAAGATAGTAGCTTTTGGAATTATCAGAATCTGTATTAGGGGTAACCCTTGTCATATGGCCAAGGGTAATATATTCTTCCAAGACGCTATCGTATTCATTCTTAAAAGAAAGTGTACGAGTTAAACGAGCCTCATTCCGAAAATATTGGGCGATTGCAATTTTTCGAGATCGATCAATATTGATATCTCTTGGAAATGATTCTTTGAATGGGAGAGATACAATATATCTCCCCTCATTATTCCGTCTTGTAGTACGACTGTACAATTCTTCACAGTATGTATCAGATAAAGAAGCAAATTTCTTCTTGGGAAGGTCTTCCACCTCCCAAAAGCGTGAAATCTCCTTATCAAGTGAGATTTCACAGAAGTACGAAACAATACGAGAATTATTCGTTGCAGTGTTTGGAATGGGTCCTGTTAGTATCCATCCAAATACTGACTCCTGGGCCATAAGAGAGCCACAAATATGTCGCTTGAGGCCAGGAAGCAAAATGGACGGAAGGATATCTGCCCCTAAAAGGATATCAATTTTGGAACTCTCGTAGAATCTTGGGTCAGCGAGGGGAATTGTGGGCAGATCTGAAAGTGAACTAGTGTCAAACGAGCTTGATGGAAGATTTCCGGAGAGATATGGCACGACAAGTGCCGTCGTGAAAACTTCTATATTTTCATCGATATTGGAACCGAGGCCAAATGAACATTCCTTTTGTACCGCCGCAGAAATAGTATTATTTAAACCAGAAATTTTGGCGCTGGTACGTCGAAAAGGAAGTTTCAACATGTTAAAAAGTTTTTGTGAAACAAAAGTCCCTTCTGAACCCGAGTCGACTAATGCTCGAGCCGTATAGGACAAACCGCTGTGGCAAACTTTCACTACTGCCGTTCCTAATAAGACACCACTAGAACTCGAAGTGAAACACGAATGAACTATACCGCTGCCCGATGAATTAGTGGACTGTAAAGAACTCGAGGAAGATGGAAGCGGTGTAGCATTTGCATTAGAATTGGTGTCAGTAGGCTGGAAATTTTGTGGTCTATGGAGTAGAGTATTATGTCTCTTACCACAGATACGGCAAGAATTTTTACTTGTACATGTTTTCGCTGTGTGTACTTTCGAAAAACAGTTTATACAAAGATTACTGCCTTTAATTTCAGCGAATCTCTTGTTGAGATCCATTTTCAGGAATTTGGGACATTTTCGGATAATGTGGTTATCCTTTGGGCATAATCTGCATTTTGGTTCTGAAACATTGTTTTGGAATGATTTGACATGTGACGAATTGTCCCGATTACTGGATTTACCAGGTGGAGGCTTTGACCGACTTGTAGAGCTCGGGTCCTGCTTCCTAATTTCCGAAACAGACCTTAAAGTCTTATGTCGATTTGTTAAAAACAAGTCCATCTCAGACCATTTAGGAATAATGGTCCTGTCTGACAGGGTCTGTTCCCATAACGTCAAAGTGGAATCTGGAAGACGATTGGAACATATAAACGTAAATATTGGGTCCCAAGTATCCACCTGGATATCGTGTTTTTTCAGAAGTGAAATACACGTATTCATGTCTCTTTGGAGCTTTTTCAAAGCAGCTCCAGATTCGGACGAAATAGCTGGAATAGCGAATAAATTTTTCAATTGGATGTTAACAAGAATCCTTTTATTTTCGAATCGCGTTGAAAGACTTTTCCACGCCACGTCGAGATTATCGTTTGTAAGAAGGAACTTGGCAACTATGTCATGCGGCACCCCTTTTGTCCTCTGATTGAGGTGAAACAATTTCTCAACAGCACTCAACCTTGGGTTATTTAAGCAAACTGCTTTGAAGATGTCCCTGAAGGTTGGCCATGCCGAGAAGTCACCTCCAAAGGTTGGGATCTCACATGGCGGCAACTTGAACCCATTTATGGGTTCCGAATTAGGAGTGTGTGAAAAAACAATTTGAGGACTTGGCTGGGTGCCTCTGGAGAGAGACTGTTCATGCAAAGCTTCACGTAAAAGTGCATTGCACCGACAAAATGACCCATACGCGCTTTTGAATTTCCCCTTTACCGTCTCCGTCTCGGAAGCCACATCGTCGTCTTTCTCCTCTTTATCATCCTCATCGATATCCTGGAGACATTGATCATAAGTGAGCTTAACATCTGCCCACAGCGTTTTTATTTCCTCCATATGAGTCTCGATAATGTAAGACGATGTTAAAGGGGAATTCTTATCATTAAGGTGGGCTTCGAACTCCACCAATCGGACAGAAACGCGTATAAAACGATTAAGAGACATATCGAAAAAATATAGAATAAATTCAAATCAAAAATTTAACTATTATTAAAATTTAGAAGTGGATTCGAGTCTGAACTTTTTCCGGATGGAAATGAAAAATGAGAAATTGAAACCTTGCGATGATATCACCGAATACAAAATGTTGGCTTAATAATAGCCTTGAATAGATAAGGATTTTACAAAGAATACAATAAAATCAGAAAACAAATTTACAATGTGAAATTCAGTATTTAAATATATATGCCCCCATTCAAATGATTTATGAATAGTTTTTCCAGGGGTAGATATGGGAGAAGTAGCTTTGATCATGGAATTTCACTTTTTTATATATATTCTCGGATTGATGGAATAATATAGAAACGTACCCCAAAGTAAAATACTATAATAGCATATTGTAGTAAACGCCGATAAAAATTGGTATTTACAAAAAAAAAAAATTAAAACGTGTTTTGGCAACCCTACTACTTTACAACCTTGAGCGTGAGATATTGATATTCAAAAGATACAATGTATACGCGGTTGGGTAAACACAGAAATTATATTCATTTGCATCAAAGTGAGATCACAAAAAATTTAATATCAAAACATATCTCCGATGAAATACATTCCACATGATTTATATAAAGAGAGCGAGAGAAATAATTTACTGACTAGGGCTAGTGTGAATGTGGGTGTGAGTTGAAGTGAGAATGGGTGATAAGAGAATGGGAATGAGTGTGAGAGACTGGAGTGCAAGTGGTGATGCGTACACCGAAGAAAAAATCTCGTTAAAAGTTGATGGAAAATATAACTTGACAACTCAAATTATTATTTTTTTTATTTATTTTTTTTTTATAGCCAACGTTATTTCATTTCCTTTTTTTTTCACAACTCAGTGCAATTCCGCTTATCACAAATATGTTTATGGGCTAATCGTCGGTACATAACTCAATGATTAGTCCAATACACTAAAGCACAAAACCATTTTCATACGATTACAAAAAAATGTAAGCATAAATTAGTACACGGTAAAAATGATCATGATTCCAATTTCTGCTTTTAGACAGTGTTTCCGTTAATCTAAGGAGTAATTCTAAATACAGTGGTTAAAGATACACCAGAACATTAATTTTTTCTGTACTTCTAATCCTAAGAGTTTAGGATTAGAAGTAGAGGTTGTCCTGTAACTAAGTATAATGTGGTCACTTCTACACTGAAAAAACAGTGAACCCTTTTCCATTGCAAAATGAACTAAACTGTAGTAATATTGACCATGATTTAGCCCTTAAGATTTTTTTTCAACTTGTCTAGTTTATAATTTTCTTAAATTTTAGTTCATCTATAACATTGTAGTTTAGTTCATTTTTACAACACCATACGATTTATATACCCCTACCAAGTTAAAAAGTCAGTATTATTTTGGTTTACTTGCTTATTTTGTGGGAAACCCGATAATAAAAATTGGTTAACAGTCTCTTTAAAATGTCGACGACTAAACTATTTTTAAACCAATTTAAACCAAAAGGAACAACAAACCGTTTTACTATTATGAAAATTTTCATACATTAAAATTAAACTTTCTTTAAGCAAAAGTACTTTATTATAAAAACTTATGATGAGAGTTCTTAATACAATGTTTTTTGTGAATAAAAATTATGACCACGTGGAACAGAGAGTAGTTCATTTAAACCCGCTGTTTGGACATTTTGACTAATACAATGTCCAAATTCATCCGGAAATGAATATTAATTTTTTACATAGAATAATAAAAATTTCAACATATTTTCCTAAATATTCTTAATAACTTTTTTCTAAACTACCGATAAAATATTAATAACTTTCATTTAAAATGTTTAATAAACAAACACCAATATATGTCTCAAAAATCCAAAATATTCCATGCCTTTATATTCCCTTGTTGCATACCTACTTAAAAGATGCAACAGCCCACGCCAACTATACAACTGAAGCATGCCAAACCAAACCAAGCAAAACCAAAACATTCCTACAACAACAAAAACACATGTGCCTTTATTGAAAACAACACCTCATCCAGCCAAATAAACCATCCACGAATAACAAACACACACACAAACCACTAAATGAACAAAAATAAAAACAAAGATCTCTGTACTATGCATTAGTTCATCGCATCTGCTGACAATTTACTCTAAGAATAATATTCGTAAAGGCACACCAGTTTATGAACTATGAAACATTTAACTTAAAATTTGCAAAAACTTCATGAAATGTTATCTACCATTTTTGACGAAAATGTCTATAAATTTAATTACATGTGAACTAAAAATATTTCATTGGGTAATTTTATACCAACAATTATTAACTATAGGAATTGTCAATAAGAAATTGCTATCCACTTTCAAGTTCATTTTCCGTAAAAAAATATTTTCTCATACAAAAAAATCTTATAGTAAATTGCACTTATTATTTAGAAAGTACTTTACATTTCACAAGTAGTTTTATAGCATGACAAACGAATTTTTAACTACCAGTTAAGACATTTTTTAAGGAAACTTCCATCGTATTTTGTAGGCCATGAACTAAACGATTGCTACTTAGAATTTGTAAAATTTCCTTTCGAGTAGTTAATTTTCGTTGAAGATACGAAAAATGAACTAAAATTCTGGAAAATTCTTGTAATAAATTATTGTAAAAATCTTCTTAAATTTACGAGACACTTTTTTTTCTGTGTATGTGGTGTGGATCTTAATAGGGGAGAATAGAGGGGTAACGTATAAAATGAGAGAAAGCGTGCAGCACTACGCAAAACAATAGAAGTGAGGGATCAAAATTTTCCTCTGGTATGTTAAATAAAAAAGAATGGAAAAATGGGATTAATCAATAATAGAAAGGTAGAATGCTGAAATATAATGGGAGAGAGTTATGGGTGATGGAGGTTGTGGTGAGGAGGGATCGCTGTAAAGTAGGAAGCATAGGCATAATATCATTACAGTGCCATGTTAGAATTATAACAGGCATCTGTCACATACATACATATTCATATAAGGCTGTAAATGTAGGCAAAATAACACATGGGCCAAAAAATGCGACTTTTATTTTTCAGCGATTTGCGACTCACCAATAAATTTTCCGGGCGAATAATTATCGTAAATATGACATTCCTTAAGTCACGCAGATATGAATAACACTCCTTAAACCAAAATTTTCCGCCAGCAAACCACGAATTAGTCACTCCACAGCAAAGTAAAATCTCTTTCCTTTCGATAACATTCAATGTAATTGGATATTTGGCAAAGACAATGAATAGTATGAATTTTGCGTATTTGTTTGATTTTCCTTTCCGTTCAAAGTTAGAAATTCACAAAATTGGCAATAACTTTATATTCTTTAATTATTTACTTTTTACTTTGCACAAAACGTTAATATTCTTTTTTAATTATACGACCTCTAATTTTCTTGCGTTATTGTATTGATCACACCGAATAGCACTTGAATAATGATGTAGAGAAAAAATGGAAACGTCAACTAACCTGTTAATATGATGAGTGCAGGTAAGTGGAGCAATGGTATGGAGCAGTGATGCGGAGCAGAATTCTCAGAGAGTACACCAATCACAGAGTTGATAGAATCCGGTTCGAAGGACCAAAAATGTTTATGTATGTGGGAGCAATCAATCTGTTGGAGGGAGAATCTCATGAGCCAAAACAAAGTTCACAACTATTTTGAATAGTAGGTGACTTTGTACTCCGGATGATATTAGGAGTTTGAAAGAAACCAATAATCAGAGAATGAAACGAAAAGAATAAAAACACAAATGGATTTCAGATGTGTGGAATAATACAGGATTTATTTTCTGTATAAAGGTCTTACCAGTATGGATTGTAAATTTGAATAGAACATAGGTTTTTCAGTTTCTGCGGAAATTGTACTTTGACATTGTTTGACAAGGTGGTGAATTTATGTTGTTTTCAAAATTTATCGATATCATTTTTACATGTATCTTTAAGGCAATTGGCCATTCTTAAAATCTCAATAGGGAATGCATTAAAGAAAAAAAATATTATTTATATGAAAAATTTAGGTGTTTATGTGGCATAAACACATACTACTATATTAAATTTTTACTACGAAATTGTAAAGTGTGTTTTATAAAAGACTTTTTCCGGTAAATTGTATTATAACATGGTGGGGAAAGATCCAAAGCAACAATTGAATAAGTTTATTTTCTTTAAAAGAAATTATTAAAGAAAAGTAAAAGGGTAAACATGGCCATTTTAACGTGATAATGCCAATTTATACCGGCCTTAAGAATTCAATTAAGTACAAAATTATTCGTTAATAAAAATTCATATTTATTTGTATTTCTAAATTAATGGTGTTACATGCTAGCAAACAATTGTTCACACCAAAATAAATTTATGTGCTGTTTTAAAATTACTGTTTAGAATTTAAATATAATGTGCTTTTGAATGGTTATCGTTAACCTTAGGATTCGATGGAAAAATATTTATATATACTCGACTTCACGTTCTTCTTTTGTAAGAGTTTTTGAATTTCTTCGAAAATTTTAAACTTGTATACAAAAACCTTTATTTGTTACACAATTTTTATTTTTGCAATAAAAAAATAATATTTGATTTGATCTCAGTCCATTTCGTTTATATCAAGCACTTTTCTTTTCTGACTTTAAGTCTTTTATAAAACATACTTTACAATTTCGTAGTAAAAATTGAATATAATAGTATGTAATGCTGAACACCTTTTCGGGAACTTCCAAACGTATTTGGAATATATGTTAAAAAATATATTTAAAAAAAAAATGGTGTTGGTCGAAGCAGGGATCGAACCCAGGTCCCCTGTCACGCAGGGCGGACGACCAACCACTGCTCCACGCTGCCAACAAACGTATGTTTAACAATGTTATGTTGTTAAACAATGTTATGTTTGCATCGGCTCGTGGGCGCCGCAAGCTATGCTATATAAATATAACTTATAACGATAATTATCTCTTGATGATCATAACAGCTACGTAGCCCAGTGGTTAGTGTGCTGGCTTACAAACTGTGTGGTCCGCTGTCCGGCAAAAGGTAAAATTGAAAAAAAACATATAAAATTTAATAATTTCTTCTAAAATGTTTGTATTACAGAAAAAGGTGCTAAGAACTAAAAAACTCATGGAAGTGAAAAAAATGTGAGGCAATACACAATTAGGCAGAAAAAAAATTTTGAGCACAATATTCTTTGGGAGAAAATTCTTCTAAGCATATAATATTTTTGGGTCCAAAATGTTTCCAAACATATTATATGTTCACATAAGAACATATAGTTTTTTGGAAGACAACATTATTGAATTTGGATGGAAAAATACAAAATGTTTGGAACTTAGACGACCCAAACATATTATATTGTTTAGACCAATATGCTTTCAAACATATTATATATTGGAAGAAATCAAACATATAAATGTTTGGGCAATACCCAAAAATGTATATGCTTGAAGCAAAATATGTTTGGGAGTATATGTTACAGAAGCGATTTTTTTTTGAGGGTGTATCTCACGTTTCGGGATAGTGGAGTCATATCTATTAGATTTGATCCCAAAAAGCTTCCAGTTTTTCCTTATGTTATAATTACATTTATTAACAGGCGGTCTGAATAATGTTGTCTCGCACTTGTCCGTGTTTATTTTCATGTTCCAATCTATAGTATATTTTTCAACTTGATCAAATAAGCTTTGAAGCCCATCGTTAATCCCTTCCACTGAATTGTCAGCGTAATATATTACAATGTCGTCAGCATAAGAGATGCTATTTTGAATTTTCTTGATTATATCGGATAAAAATATATTGAATAAGATCGGTGAATTAACTGTTCCTTGTTCAAGACCATTAAACGTTTTAAAAGTTCTTTTACTGCATAACTCCCGATTATGAATTCTGAAAAATTTATCACTGATCATATTGTGTATGAGTACAATAAAATGAATAGGAAAATCATAAGTCATCAGTTTGAAAATTAAGCCAGGAATCCAAACATTATCAAACGTCTTTTCCAAATCAATGAAGCAAGCTCCTGTATAGCGTTGCTGGTTCGAGTTCCAATTGATATCTGAAACCAATAGATGTATGCATTGATTGTAGAATGTTTGTATCGAAACCCAAACTGTCTTTCACTAAGTAAATTCTTTTCCTTACAAAATTTGTCTTTGCTAATATTGGGTAATAAACTTATGGGGCGTAAATTTTTTGGATAACAACAGGCTTTGTTTTTCTTTGGTATAATTACTTTGGATTTTTTCCATTCAACAGGAAAATAAGAATTGTTTAACATATTATTGAACAATGTACAATAATCTAAAATTATTACATCAGGTAAATTTTTTAAAACAATGTTTGGGATTCCGTCATTGCCCGTTGACAATTTCGGCCTTAGGCTATTGAAGATATAAATAGTATCGTTTTTAGTTAGAAAATAATGCTTGGTTCGAGACTCATCTACAGAGTTTGCTCTATATTCTGAAATGAAGTTTGTTATTCTGTCAATTTCTCTCAAAATTGCTTTTAATTACCAAAAATCTTTCATAGAACCCATTGACCTGTACTTGTAGAGCGTTATCATTGTTTATAGGTCGATGAGAATGAATCTCCTCAAAGAATGAGCCTACACGGTTGAAAAAGACTGTTTTTCATATGTTTGGCTATAAACATTATATGTTTGGAACACAAATTTTTAAACACAATATTTTTGGGTGCAAGCATATAATGTTCATAAACTAGCATAACGTGTTTGGGACATATATGTTAATATGTTGGAACATATTATGTTTGGGACATAAAATGTTTGTAAATATAATATGCTTGAATGCAAACATATATTAATTTAGAAATAGCCTATAAACATATATGTGTTTAGTAGCTTGGAGCGCTATTTAACAGGGAGCGATATTGAATTAAGTTGGTGGTTGTTGCTTGTTATTACAAAATTAACATTTTATTTTTCCTTGGGCAATTGATCAGCTACTTCTTTGATCCTTACAAAGTGTGTGGTCCGCTGTTCGAATCCCCGTCCGGCAAAAGGTAAAATTAAAATAAAATAAAAAATCAAAAAATTGAATAATTTCTTCTACAATGTTTGTATTACAGAAAAAGGTGCTAAGAACTAAAAAATCTCGTGGAAGTGAGAAAGATGTCGGGGAATATACAATTGGTCAGAAACAAAATTTTGAGCATTCAGGTCGAAAACCTATGTTGTTAGCACCTATATTACCTGTTTATTTTCATAATTCATTATGATTGTAAATATATAAATAAATAAATAAAATTTTGAGCACAATATTGTTTGGGAGAATTTTTTTTAAGCATATAATATTTTTGGGTGCAAAATGCTTCCAAACATATTATATGGTCACATAATAACATATTGTTTTTTGGAAGACAACATTATTGAATTTGGATGCAAAAATACAAAATGTTTGGAACTTAGACTACCCAAACATATATTGTTTAGAACAATATGCTTTCAAACATATTATACATTGGTAGAGATCAAACATATAAATGTTTGGGCAATAGCCAAAAATGTATATGCTTGAAGCAAAATATGTTTGGGAGTATATGTTACAGAAGCGATTTTTTGTGAGGGTGTACAACATCTAACATGTCTTTCGGATCTCTAACAATAAAATGTCCTGAGTTATCTACTTCTACATTCTCATTATTTATGCCGCTTTAATAAGTAATTGTCTAGATTGAATAGGGATTTTTAAATATTGCAAATTAAGTGGTTGGAACACCCTCAAAAAAAATCGCTTCTCTAACATATGTTCCAAACATATTTTGCAGGAAACATATATATTATTATATATTGTTTTATGTGAACATATTGTATGTTTGGAAGCATTTTGAACCCAAAAATATTATATGCTTGGAAGAATTCTCCCCAAAGAAGATTGTGCTCATTCCCTCATATAATTTTCATTTCCACGAAATTTTTTAGTTCTTGGCACCTTTTTCTGTAATACAAATAATGTTGAAGAAATTATTCAATTTTATAAATTTTTTAAATTTTACCATTCTCCTGGACGGAGAATCGAACCGAGGACCATACAGTTTGTAAGCCATCACACTATCCACTGGGCTACATAGCTGTTATGGCCATCAATAGACAATTATCGTTATAAGTTATATTTATGTAGCATAGTCTGCAGCGTCCACGAGCCGATGCAAACAAAACATTATTTAACAGAAACATACATTTGTTTGCCACATGGAGCAATGGTTAGCATGTCCGCCTTTCATGCAAAGGGTCGTGGGTTCAATCCCTGCTCCGACCGTACACCATGTTGTTTTTTTTAATTTACACATTTATATTTATACTATATTAAATTTTTATAATGAAACATCGAAATGTGGGTTATTAAAGATTTACAGTCAGAAACAGTGCTTGATATAAACGAAATGGACTGAGGTTTGGATAAAATATTATTTTTTTTATTGGAAAAATAACAATTTTGTAATAAAAAACTGTTTTTGGTATAAAAGTTTGAAATTTTGGAAGGAATCCAAAAACTATAACAAAAGAAGAACGTGGAGTCGAGTATAAACATAAATAATTTTATAATATACACATACATTTATTTAGGGGTGTACAGTTTTTTACATGCTGTTTTTTTCAAAGGTCTATTCTCTTTACTCCGAATACTCATTATAATATTCAAATTAAATAATATTTAGACTTAAGCATATCAAATGTTTGGCCTTGTCATAAAACAGTTTTCCGAAACAACATACAAGCGGTTTCATACAAGTTGCTCTCTTTTGATTCTCTCGCTGTGTTATGTTGATATCTTTCGTCAACCCTCCCAGTTTCCATCTCTATTTCTTTCTCTATACTATCTCTCTCTCTCTCTGTCGCTGTCTGAATAAAATATCACAACATATATATGTTTACTCGAAATTTGTAAATGTATATATGTTTACATTCACACATATTATTTTTATGAAACATTCATGCCCCAAACATAATCTATTCTAACATACTAACATATGTGTCCCAAACATTTAGAGTTAGTTTAGGAACATTACATGTTTGCACTTAAATATATTGTGTTTAAAAATTGTGCCCAAAACAACACATTTTTTTTATATCGGAACATATGAAAAACATATTTTTCTAACAGTGTATGAACATTCTGAATGAAATTAAATAGTGGTTGGTCACTTCCCAAACAAGCTTGAATCTCAATTGCATTGTGATCACTATCGTATTCTAGAGTCGGAAGACAGTTTAAAGTATTATTTTCCTTACGTATATCTAATCTGCAATCCGAGATACACACATCTAAATATCACATCTTGGATAAGAGGGAGATGAAGAGGCATAAAAGGCGAATCAAAAATTTATTTCATTATCGCCTAACCATTCCTTCATTATTCTTCCTTTACCATTATTATTTGTATTTCCCCAATACGAATGTTTGCAGTTAAGATCACCTGCTAGATTATAATAATTGTTTAGATCGTGTAAACCTAGTGATTAAAATAAAGAAGACATTTCTGATTTGAAACTTGAATCATTATTTCCCGAAGGGTAGTGAGCAGAAATAATGTATAAAGATTTATTTGGGATCAAAGGAATTTTAATGATGGACGTTTCGAGAAATTTGAAAGAGTTGATCGTATTATTTGAAAATCGGATGTGTTTTAAATCATTCTTTATTAGTATCGCTGTACCACCACCTCGGGCTGATTTGTCCCTATCCTTCCTGACAATACAATAGTTATCAAATTGAATTTTATGTCTAGAATTTAGTTTTGTTTCATTCAGCAAAACGATATCTGGATTGTGCTTTATCAAGAAGATACGACCTTCAAGTATCTTCGGCTCATTAATATAAGTGAATTTTCATTGATATGAATCAATTTGATACCTTTTGATATGGTTTTAATTTCGCTGGTCATTATATATTAATCATGGAAAAAATTGTATCTATACGCGATGCCTGTAATTGAAGTTGTTTCTGCAAGTTAGCGATTTGATTATTTAAGTTTAACATCATTGTTTTTAATTCTTGCATGAAAGAATTGTTAGTAATAGGGTTATTGTCATTACTATTAATAGTGTTATTAGTGTCGATATTTTCGGAGTTACCACGTAGAACACTTGAGAAACTAATATTTGGTTTGGCAAAAGTTAATACATTATTTGTTTTATTTTGTGTAATTGCTCTTTTTTTCTCTAAGTTTCTGCTGAAGTTCCTTATATCTTACGCAGCCTTTGTACGATGCTGGGTGACCATATTTATTGCATAGGACACAATATAATTTATCCCTTTCTTCTGCAGAGACGTTATTAATGGGGCATTTTCCTCTTTCATGATCATTGTTGCATTTAACACATCTTGGAGGTAAAAAACAATTCGATGCGCTGTGAAAGAACCCCTGGCAGTTTCTGCACTGAGGTATTTCGGCTCGCTTAATATGTTCCCAATAAATGGCACTGTTTAAGTTCAAATTCGTAAGGTCAAAATTTATTCGTTAGATGGGGACTTAAAATCTTGTAAAATGACAATTTCCCCCTCGTTAGAAAATGTACCCTAAGCTCTGGATGCAGCTCTGTGCTTTCAGCACAATTCGTTACATTTTTCTAACGAGTCGCGCCATCACTGTCTTGCGGCATCTAAGCTTTTGTTATTATTCGTTACTGGATTACGTCCGTCCAACGATTGTTTTGTAAAAGGTAAATTAATCTCCCAAAAAATTCAATAAAATTACGTTTTATTGAAACATTATTGAAAAGAAAAACTAAATCCTTGTGTTTTTATTTATTTTATTTCTCGGTGCTACGCATTCATTGGTCCAATCGAGCCGGATACTTGCTTACAGCAATTAATAAAGGATTTTGTTTTGTCTTTTTTTCAAAGGAAAGTGCTGATATTGTGAAGCAACAACAAAAAAGCAGCCACTTTGCAGCCATATTTGTGGAAGATTTCATTTGAAAAATTATTTAAATAATTATTTATCAACACACAGGTGCGTATGTCAGTGTTTTATTAAAATAATTGAGCAAATCGCGAGTGTTTTTAAATTTAAACCGCGGTCGTTTTACAACATCGATACAATTATTTCGTTTTGCCGACGGCAAATTGCATTTCAAAAAACACACATTCGTTGCTACATACGTACGTACATTTCTTTCGTTTGTTTAATTTCGTTTTGTTAAATGATATTCAAGTGAAAGAATAATCAAAATAAAAAGTGAAAAATCTATTGTATATATTGGTGTTGTGTGGTGAATTTAAACGTTGACAGTGCTTATTTACTTCAAAACATTATTTGCAATTACGTTGCCTTTAACTTGAAGTAAATAAAACAATAACAAAATACACGCAGACTCCAAAGGCTCTGTTGGTCGTATTACTATTGTAAACAAACATCAATCGTCACTGCAGTCAACGTTTGAATTACATACCTACGTATGATCAGTGATACACACACGTATATACATACATATTTTTTTTGAGCTGTGTTTCTTTGGTTTATTTGTTAACCCTCACGGGGCCGCGAGTCGTAAATATTTTGAAGAAAATTATAAAAATTTTTGAAATTGAGTTTTTTGGGTTATCGTGTTGTATGACCCATTAGCGTTACGCGCATTAGTAAAAATTATCGTTTTGGTCACTGTGCACCCTACAGGCGGTCCGGTACGATCGTATAATTTTTATTTTATCGTATATATTACGTATATATATTTTTATTTCTATATTTTTTATTATTTGTGATTTTGAATTTTTTTTGGGGAGATTATCTGGCGTGGAAGTGTAGAGGTGTATTTTACAGTCCGTGCACCCTACATTTGGTCTTACAGACATTTTTTTATAATTTCTTATAATTTGTTGAATTTTTTGATCATCTGGATTTCGTGTGTGAAGTTTTGATACAGCGGCAGTATTCTTCGATACACTGAGCGTAATTTTCGTAAATTCATTCATACACTGAGAGAATTAGTTCGAAGATTTTAGTAGAATTTTGAGATTTTTTGAATTCAACTTGAATAATTTGCCTATTTTTTGTACAAGGGGAAAATATGTTGTGATTCGGTACACTGAACGAAAATTAATTGTTTCTACACTGAGAGAAAAATAGTCCAATAGTTTACAAATTGTTTGAAATTTTTGATTTTAAGTTTTGAAGTGGTTGTTTTACGAACAATTGTTTACACTTCAAGAAATTTTGTGGTAATTTCGGTGCAGTGTGAGAATTTGATACACTGAAAGAAAAATTTTGTAAATTTTTGTTTTTGCATTTTTGGGCATTTTGTGCAAATTTATTGATTTTTCGGCCAGTTTTCGCTGTCGATAAGTGCGTGTTCACATACTTTACGAGTTTTTGTGAATTTTTGTGACGCTAAATTATTTTCAATATGCCAGTTAATACATTCGCGCGATTCATTAGAGCCGCTGATGCGGTTGTGAAGTTTGGGACACGGGTTAGCTCTTTGAAGGAGGAGAATTTAGATGTTTATTCTCTAAGGGCTCAGGTCGAAGAGGCGAAATCACTCTGGGAGAGAGTGAAAGAGAGGTATGAGGAGTGTTTAGACGATCTTCAGGAGGATTCAGATAAGGGAAAGGTAGAATCTGCTGACGGCAAGTATGAGGCAACTTATGATGCCTATATTCGTATTGTTTCCTCTATCGAAAGGAAGAATAGAATAGAATAGAATAAAATTTTATTGAGGCTTATTTTCTTTCTTTTACATAGGAATATTCTTTACAGAAGAATGTATTGTCTACTTAGAACTATCTTCGTCTTATTCTAATACACGATGATGTGTGAGAAATGCTACTAGCATGATTGAGATGGAGTATATGTTAACTAACATACATATTGACTAGACAATAAGGCTTGCTCGCGGCCTTAACAGAGACCTGACAGGCAATGGTTGCTGTCAAACATAAATAAATAATAAATATAAAAACAAAACAACAGTCTACAAACTAAATAACGAAAGCAAACATAGTGTCTGCTGATAACAAGAGTGTTTAAGTGTCTGCTATATAATACGATTGCAGAATACATGAAACAATATAGATATGTAATTTTTCTTAAGTGAATGTATGTGTGTACTTGTATATGGTAACATAATTGTATATATCACAGTTTGATGTTATAGCATTTAAAGTGACTACAATTGAAGCGGTCGTTCAGGTACATTTTGAACTGTGGTATTTGATACCAAGATTTTGTAAAATTTGTTTTTTTTTTTGTTGTCTTGGATTTAGTTTAAAACTTATACTAAATTATTTTCTTTTTTTATGTGTTTTAGCCCCTGTGGGAGCCAGATGTTGTTTTTTTGTAGAGAGGAGGCAGATCGTGGATCGTTGAGTTGCTGAGGATTTCATTGAGGATTCCAACGGAGGAAAGGTAAGTTGATTCAGCCCATATAGTTTGTCTTTCAATGTCATAGATTTCGTTCATTAGGATATTTTCGTGGTTTTGCAGTTTTTCGGCAAAAAGTTTTTGATGTCGAAGAGCGTATGTGCAAAATGACTCAACTCCTGAGTTTTCATATATATAAGTATTGGAATATTTCTTTGTCCTGTGTGCATAGTGTTTGTTCACACACTTACGCAGGATTTTCCGTTCAAATATTTCCACCTCTTTGGCTACTGTTGGGGATATAGTGAACCATATAGGGAATCCGTATAATAGCACGGACCTAATCGCCACCTTGTATAGGAGCAGTTTTGTTTGCATGGGTAAGTATTTGTTGTTAAATAGAAATGAAAAAGACCCAGCTATTCTTTTTGCTTTTTGTAGTGTTGTTCTTCCATGCGAGTTGAATTTCAATAGATTGTCAAATGATACTCCTAAGTATTTGAAAGATGTTTTAAATGGTATTTCAATTCCATCTAGGAAGGCGGCTAGTGTCTTACTTTCTGGGACAACATTTTTCGGACATTTTCCGGACGCGTTTCGGATGCAAATGGCTTCGGATTTTGCAGCGTTAATCTTGATGCCCCACGTTTTATAAAAATTGCTGATAATGTTCAGATGGTTTGACGCGTTGTGTAAGGCTTGGCATGGTGATTTATGATGCGAGTATATTATGCAGTCATCAGCATATAGAATGGCTTTGGAATAGTTAGTAGTGTGTGGGAAATCGTGAAGGAAGAGGTTAAACAGGAATGGAGCAAGGACACTTCCCTGTGGTACCCCACTACTAATCATTCCTGTTGTAGACGACGTGTCTTGTACAGAGACTAGAAATTTCCGTGCTGATAAATAGCTCATGGTCAACTTGATGAGATAAGGATCGATACCAAGGCCTGTCAATTTGTAGAGAATTCCTTTATGACAAACAGAGTCAAATGCCTTTTCTATATCCAAAGAGATTGCCACTGTGCAAGTTTGGTATCGTAGTCCTGCAATGATGTCATTGTGAAATTTTAGTAGAGCATGTTGGGTTGAGTGTTTTCGTTTAAATCCAAATTGAAAGTTTGATATAGGATCTATAATAAGCTCCTTTTCGATTTTATCTTTCACTAATTGTTCCATTACTTTCCCAACATTGGACAGTAAAGAAATTGGACGAAAATCAGCAGTTGTCATAGCGTCTTGCTTCTTTTTAATGGGTATGATTTTTGCCATTTTCCAATCTGTTGGAAAATACCCGTTGTTGATGCAGTGATTGTATATTAACGTAAATAACTTTATTGTTGAATCTGGAAATTTCTTAATGATGAAGTTTGAAATTCCATCGATACCACAGGATCTTTTATTATTCAGTGCATTAATAACCTCTTTAACCTTTTCAGGACTTGTGAAGTGGTAGTCATCCGGATTGTCAAGAGAGCGAAAATGTTGATTAAAAGTGTAAATGTGTTCTGGAATGGATTCTACGCAAGATGTCACCTTATTGTCCAGATCAGGTACTGGATTTAATGGAATGGTTTCACGAAATGTTGATGAATAAAAGTTTTTGAATTGATCTGCTATTTCACTGCTGCTTGTAATTATTGTGCCATCGGCACATAGTTGATTGCAAAAAGGAGATTTATTTTTACCAGATATACTATAAATATCTTTAAACGCTGAAGGACCTGGTTTTATGTTAGCCAGTTTATTTCTAAACTTTTGAGCGCTTTCCAATGCTATTGTTTCTTTTAAAATTATCTTTAAAAGTTGAATTTGCTTAGATAAAATCTTATACTGGCTACTAAGTCTGTTCCCATGCCTGTGAAATATCTTCTTAAGCTCTTTTTGCCATTGATGTTTGATTTTTAGTATTTTTTTAGCTTTCTCCGACAGGGGAGGTTTGCCATCTTTGATGACTGTTTTGGCAGAATGATTATTATGTACATTGGTGAAAGCACTATTGAACTGTGTTATGAGAGAATCAATCTCTTGATTATTGAGATTAATTGAGTGTTCTGGAGTAATTTGACGCGTCACGCTATCCAAATCATTGCGAAAATTATCCCAATTCGTATTTTTGTATGAAATAAAGGTTCGCGGTGAAACCATTATAATATCTGAACACATTTTTAATTTCAGCAAAAGTGGAAAATGATCTGAAAAGGTTGAAAGGGATGAGATTTCGAAGTTACTGCTGATTCTGTCAATGAGGTTAGCACTTATTAAAAAGTGATCCAGGAAGGATTGCCCGTTTGGATAAGATGGTGAAGTATCACATAGGCGAGTAATATCTATGCTGTTATCATCTAGCCATTTCGACAGAGTTTTACCATTCGGGTTATCTGAACTATCACCCCATACCATGTTTCTTGCGTTCAAGTCACCGCCTAGAACAAATCCATCGTAATTACCACATAGTTGTAGTAATTTCTGAAGATCGGAATTCAGAGAGTGTATGTTGATGCTACATGGAATGTAAACTGATCCAACTAAGTACCTTTTGTTTCCATTGTTGGACGATGATTCAATTTGCACTAAACATGATTTGATTCCAACACTATTAAGAGTCGTGCGGACGTATTTGTATGAGTTTTTTATGGCAATAGCAGTCCCTAACGCCGAATTGTCATGAATGAAATAGTAACCTTCAAGTTTTGGTCTCATGTTCCTTCGGAGACGACACTCCTGTATGAATCCAAAGTCGATGTTTTTGTTTTGTAGAATTTTTTGTAATTCAATTTGTCTACTTTTATCGATCAGAGATCGGACATTGAAAGTTAAAAAGTTTAATGATCTATGGTCCATAGCCATATTGTGTTTTAACTTTGTTGAAAAGACGCAAAAATTCGGCTTTTGCATCAGCTTTTGGCATATTTTGAAATTCGTTCATAAAAATACATATCTCCTGCTCTAGGGTCAGTTCTTGGGGTTCCAAGAAGTAGTTGGCTAGTTTCAGGAAGTCTTCAACAAAACTTGGTTTATTTTGTTTGCCACTTTCTTCCGAAGTGGCTGGTTTGAAAAGACTAGCAAATGATTTGCTTGAGGTTCTGACGGAGTAATTCAGAGCTCTTTTTACGTTGTTAGCTGCAATGGCTATTTGTTCCAACGCTGTATGTAACCGTTCTTTCTTAGCAGCAACATACTTTCTGTAAGTAGGACAACCTCTCCAATTAGCTGGGTGTCCAGGTTTATTGCAGTTTTTACAATATGGTTCTGACGTGTCAGATCTCTGCCTCTGACATTCACCCGGTCCATGATTATTTTCACACTTCACACATCTGTATGCCGAATTGCAGTTGCGGGCACTATGACCCCAACGTTGACACCTACGGCATTGAATCTCAGTGTCTTTTTTTTTGGGTTTTTCCCAAACAATTACTTGGTTTTGAAGACCTGTGATATGAGATACGTCACCAATTTTCTTCCCCGGAAGCAAAGTTGCCAAGAAAAGAGAAGTGTCGGTATTATTTTTGATTGAAGCAGCGGTTTTAAATTTACTTACGTCTGCAACTGTTAGCGGTACCCTTTTATTAAGTTCCTCTTTAATCATGTTGATATCTGTATCTGGATATAAACCTCTTATCACTACTGAATCCCTTTTGAATTCCTTAGGGGTAAAGGAGTATGAATGGATGTTTTTTGCCTTCAAAAGTTCCATCATTGACGCATGTACATTTGGATCAGCAAAGTATAGCTTGCTCTTATTTTTATTCACGTTCTTGATCTTAAATGTAAATTCAGGAACTGTGGTTTTCAATGTTTCTACCAACGTTTTAATGTTGACGTTGTATACAAATATAGGTGGACACCATTTTATTCGTGTTTCAGTTTCATTATTCTCATTTTTGTTTGATTTTTTGTTGTCTTTAACAATCGGTTTTGATGCTGGTGGATTGGAGCTTTGAATATCAATATCTGCCAAGACACTTAAAATACCGAATTGGTTTCCGTCTTTAGGGTTATGATTTGTTAGCCTTTTCGATAAGGTGGAAATATCTATATTGATGGGCGAAATAATATTTTCTATGCGTTGTCTTTTGCGGTCATTAGTAATGGGTGTTGTTTTTGTTTGCATGGCTAATTTGCCAATTGTTGTTGAAGATGTTTTAAGTTGAGATGTTGTGGGCACCTCCTCCTCTACTACATCGCAGTCCATGTCAGGCGGCAAAGAACCAGGCACCTTCATTGCATAGAATTGCAATTTGATGCCCGAAAATGTCAACTATGTATAATAATTTAATAATAGATGTAGAACAATTATTTTGAGAAAAAAAATACGTCTTGTTGTTTACGTCGTTGCCAGATCTCCATCGAAAGGAAGATAGACGGTCTAAAAGCCGTTCCTAGGGCGTCAACTCCTATACAGCAGGCCGATGTGGCGGATATTTCTGCTCGTTCTGGTAATGTGGATGTATCGGGAAATTCTCTTTTGTTAGGTGTTGACCATGGTGCGGTCCATAGTTTGGCTTTACCACCATGCGATATTGAGGTTTTCGATGGTGACTTTCAGTCTTGGCCAACATTTAGGGATTTGTTTACTGCTGTTTATGTAAAAAATTCCCGTCTGAGTGATATTGAGCGCTTGTGTCATTTGCTCAAAAAGACTAGTGGCGACGCCCGTGAAGTTGTAAGAAGATTTCCTCTCACTGATAGGAGTTTCGAGTTAGCTTGGAGGACGTTAAAGGAAACTTATGACAACTTGAGAATTTTAGTCAGCAATCAGTTGAAACTACTTTTTGACCTTCCGGTCTTAGACACTGAGACAAGTTCTGGGTTGAAGAACTTGCAGCGTGGTATAAACGCATGTATTTCGGCGATGGCTGTGAATAACGTTCCTACGAACGATTGGGATCCGATTTTGATATATTTGTGTGTGCAACGTCTACCGAAGATTAGTGTTACTTTGTGGGAACAGGGTATAAGTGATAAGTCTGCGTTGTCGTCTTGGGTGGACATGGATCGTTTTCTTACGGAAAGGATTCAGACACTCACGTGTCTCCGCAATTTGAAGGGTATCGATGCTTCGAAGAAAACTGATGGCAGGAAACTGCGAACGCATTTTACGAATGCAGCTCCGAAATCTTCGCCATCTAGGTCGCGTAATTCGCAATGCACTTCTCATTCTTCTAGAGATTCCGTCGATAAGATGTGTGTTCTTTGTCCACGACAAAGCCATCATCTTCGTGTTTGTCCGAAATTTAGGAATCTTTCTGTGAGTGATCGGTTGACTGCTGTGAAACGGTACCGCTGTTGTTTCAATTGTCTATCTCGTAGACATGACGTTAACAACTGTGCTACATCTCGCAGTTGTGAGAAGTGTCAAGGAAGGCATCATACTTTGCTTCATCGAGATTCTTGCCATTCTACGAATGTGGCGACTATGTCCTCGACAGTTTCGGCCGCTCGTCCTACGGATTCTAGCGGTTTGATTGACCCGCAGCCTTCCACTTCGTCTGGAATCGTGTCTGGTACTTCGGCCAGGCAAGTGTTTCATGTTTCCCAGAACAGGTCGGTACTATTAGGGACGGCTATGGTGAACATCGTTCATCAGGGTATGACGTACCCAGCTCGGGCTCTTATTGACCCAGCATCGGAAGCCTCCTTTATTACCGAAAAAATGCAAAAGTTGCTTAGGATTTCGATAACGAGTGCGACGTCTTCGATATCGGGCGTGAATCAATCGGTTTCGATAACTTCTCGCGGTATTTGCCCTCTGAGTATAGGGTCACCCATAGATGGATCGGTCTTGGTAGAGGCGACTGCGTTGGTCCTGCCTAAGATTTCTGGGAATTTACCGTCTTTCCAAGTGAGTCGGAATTATATGTCACGTTTGCCAAATTTGCGTTTGGCTGATCCTAATCTGTTCGATAGCCGTCCGGTTGATTTATTGTTGGGGGCAGACGTGTATCCCAGAATTATATTACAGGGGGTTCGCTCCGGCATTTTAGGTTCGTTGATTGCTCAACAGACAGTCTTCGGTTGGCTCATTACTGGTTCAATTCCCACTTCCAGTGTGACAGTTTTTTCAACGACTGTAGAATTTATGGAGGAAGATGGTCTTGACAAGACTCTTCTTCGCTTTTGGGAATTAGAGGACTTACCAAGACGGGCAATTTGTTCTCCCGCAGATAAATTTTGTGAGGAAAATTTTAAGAATACCACATATAGGGATTCCGATGGAAGATACGTAGTGACTCTTCCGATAAAACCCGAATTAAAGGGACAAGTCTTGCTTGGACATTCGCGGACAAGTTGTTTGAAGCAGTTTATTAGTGGTGAGGCTTCGCTTTTACGAAAGCCTGAAACAAAATTAATGTATGACGGGGTGATTAAAGAGTATTTGGACTTGCAACATATGAGACCAGTGTCGTCGACTTCTCCTGCAGATCAAACTGTGTGTTATTTGCCACACCACCCGGTAATCAATCCGGACAAATTGACGTCCAAACTTCGAGTTGTCTTTAATGCTTCGCATAAGACCTCAAATGGTAAAAGTCTGAACGATATTCTTTATGTGGGACCCACATTACAATTGGAATTGGTGTATTTGATTTTGAGGTGGAGATTTTTCAAATACGTTTTTAATTGCGACATCACACAGATGTACCGCCAAATTAGGGTAAATTCGGCCCATACTTCTCTGCAGCGAATTGTCTTTAGGGACTCCCCACAAAAAGATGTACAAGACTATGAGCTGCAGACCGTGACATTTGGAGTGAATTGTGCTCCCTATTTAGCCATACGGACGTTATTGCAATTGGCCGATGACTCCGAAGATGAATATCCCCACGCGGCACATATTCTACGAAGGTGCATGTACGTGGATGATGTTTTGACAGGGTACCATGACGTGGATACTGCTGTTGAATCTAGGGACCAATTGATTAGAGTACTATCATCGGCAAAGTTCGAACTGAGGAAGTGGACTTCTAATGAGCTAGCCATTTTGGAATCGCTTCCGGCTGACCATTTGGTTGACGCCAAATTACTGGAGTTTGTTGAGGCTAGTAGTTCGAAGCCGTTGGGTATTAGGTGGAATGCGCAGTTGGACTTATTTTATTTTGAGATGAAACCGATTGAGCGGAAATCTCGGTTTACGAAGAGAGAGGTTTTATCGGCTATAGCTAGGCTATTTGACCCTGTTGGCTGGCTGGGGCCAGTTATTATAGTGGCGAAGATAATTATGCAACAGGTTTGGTTGGATAAGATAGGATGGAACGAGTCACTTCCGTTACAAACTGAGCGACAATGGCGAAAGTTTGTCGAGACCTATCAGGATGTGAATCACGTTCGTATTCCTCGATGGGTCAATTACTCCACAGACTGTGAGGTAGAATTACATGTTTTTTCCGACGCCTCGGAAAAAGCATACGCGGGGGTAGTATATGTTCGTGTGGTTACGCCGCAGGGACATATCTTCACCCATTTGCTATCTTGTAAGACTAAGGTAGCCCCCATCAAATCTATATCTTTGCCACGTTTGGAGCTTTGTGGGGCAGTTTTGGCCTCAGAACTTTACAAGTCTATAGCCAGGGAGTTAGATATTGAATTTCGACGTGTTTATTGTTGGACGGATTCTACGATCGTCCGCTCTTGGCTTCGAAAGACGCCATCTACGTGGTCTACTTTCGTTGCGAATCGCGTATGTAGGATTCAGGAGAATACTGGGGGACAGAATTGGTACTATGTTCGCTCTGAGGACAATCCGGCCGACTTGGGAAGTCGCGGAGTGTCGCCTGCAGAGTTGGCGGTTTCGTCGCTTTGGTGGCATGGACCAGAGTGGCTCTGCTCAGATAGTTCTCAGTGGGATATAAATGATTTCACCCCTCTTGAGACTGACGTTGAGGTACGGGCGGTCAGGACTCACGCATCGTTTTTTACGAACTACGAGGACATTTTAGAGAGGTTTTCTTCGTTAGATAGGGCTCTACGAGTCATCGCATATATATTTAGGTTTTATCACAGGACCCATTATTCACATGCTAGTCGAAATGTGTATCACGACAAGACGTTGACGGCAACCGAATTAAAGGCAGTGAGATTACGTCTAGCTGTTCTTTCTCAAAGGGCTCATTATCCAGATGAGTACTATTGTTTGAGGGAAAAGAAACCGTTAGGTTCCAGGAGCTCGTTGTTGTCATTGAATCCATTCCTGGATGAGGAGGGGGTTATGAGGTTGAATGGTCGTTTGAGTAGGTGTCCTACCCTGTCGTATAGTGAGCGACATCCAATTATAGTGCCGTATAATAGTAGATTCGCTAGGTTACTAGTGAAATATGTTCACGACATATCTATTCACGGAGGGAACCAGTTGGTTCTACGTCTTATTCGGATTGAGTATTGGATTCCTCGTTTAACATCTTTGATTAGATCGACTATTAACCGGTGTAAACGGTGTCTGTTGGATAGGAAGAAGTCTTGTACGCAGATCATGGCGGCTCTCCCACCGGAGAGAACTGTACTTACCAGACCGTTTACTACGACTGGCGTTGATTTTGCGGGGCCTTTCGAAATTAAGTCATTTATAGGGCGCGCATGTAAGATAACAAAGGGTTATGTTTGCGTTTTTGTATGCTTTTCGACGAAGGCCATACACTTGGAAGCCACATCAGACTTGTCTACGACAACGTTTCTGGCCGCTTTTCACAGATTTATATCTCGACGCGGTTGTCCCAAGACCATTTTTTCGGATAATGGTACAAATTTTGTAGGCGCTTCACGCGAAATGGAAAAGGATTTGAGATGTGTTTTTAAAGAAGGACGTGATAAGGTGTGTTCCGCATACCAGTTTCAGCAGCTTTCCTGGCAGTTTATCCCTGCCGGGGCGCCACATATGGGTGGTCTCTGGGAAGCTGCTGTCAAAAGCTTCAAGACGCATTTTAGGAAACATGCATCTGGATTCAAATATACATTTGAAGAGTTTTCGACTGTTCTTTCGAGAATTGAGGCTTGTTTAAATTCTAGGCCGTTGTGCCCGATGAGTGAAAGTTCTCAAGAGTTGGTGGCACTTACGCCTGGCCATTTTTTGGTAGGATCTCCGATCTTGGCGCCTCCTGAACAGTTAGAGGAGGAATCACCACTTCATTTGGTGCATCGATTTAGGAAAATGAAGGCGCTGTCGCAACAGTTCTGCTTACGGTGGAAAGAGGAATATTTGAAAGGCTTACAGAAAAGGTATAAATGGAAATTTCCGCAGCGTGATATCGAAGTAGGGGACTTGGTAGTAATTCGTGATGAGCAATTGCCTCCTACATCGTGGAAATTAGGTCGTGTGGATGACGTCCACCCAGGATCTGACGGTCGCGTTAGAGTTGCAGACGTGAGAACGGCAAACGGTGTTGTAAGACGACCGGTGGTAAAATTGGTCATACTGACCGAATAGTTTTCGATCGTTCATATAGTAAGCGTCATCTTTCTTTTCGCAGTACGTCCCGATGACGTCCCGATGTCCGATGAGGAAAAAGAGATTTTAGAAAATAATGTTGCACCGGTTCTCCGCGAGCCGTTACCAGCCATCGAGCAGGTCCCTGACGTCGGGATGACCCCAGTCGTCGCCTCTTCACAAGGGGTAGTACCGACGCAGAAAGTTGTCCCTCCGTCGGGGGCTGATACGGCTCCTGCTGACGTATCCGCAACCAACGTAGCCAAACCATCGTCATCCCCTACGGGGACTGCCCAAAAGAATTCAGGTGTGAATAAAAGAGGGCGCTCGAATGTCTGTGTGTTGTGTATGCGAAGTCACAATCTACGGTCGTGTCGCAAATTTTTGAACATGCGTTTGGAGCAACGATTGCGCACTGTAGTGTTGCATCGGGTATGTTCAAACTGTCTGGGCAGGTCTCACATGCGATCGACCTGCAATAGTCGCGAGAGGTGCCGCGAATGTGGAGATAGCCACCATACGCTGCTACATTCATTTGACCAGCAACAACGTCCTTCCGCTCAAACCTTGTCGAAGAGAAAGTCCAAGTCAAGTTCGTCCGTTAACTCGTCCGCGTACTGTATCACGAATACCGCTCCCCTATCTGATCCGATGTTGGTTCTACAACCAACCGTCACGCTTGGTCCCACTATAGTCCTCTTGCTTGTCTTGTCCGATCGTCGAATTCCTGTCCGAGCTGTCCTCGACCCGTGTGCGGGGTACAGTATGATTTGTAGCAGTTTAGCTCTCAGCCTACGGCTTATCTCAGCGATGACGTCGCATGACGCATTTTGTCCGCTTGTTGCTGTCTCCCGACACAATGCAGAAAGTAAATTGGTTTTTTCTGCCCGGGTAACAGACCTGACCCGTGTTGTCACCCCATCGTCGTCGGCTCCAGATACGATACGGGAACATTTCGAGTGTCTCCAGCTGGCCGACCCAAGGTTTTACCGTCCTTCCGGGGTGGGGTTGGTTCTAGGGCCCGATGTCTACGCACGGGTTCTAAAGACACAAATATTTTCGAGTCCTGGATTCCCATTGGCGCAGCTAACGATGTTTGGCTGGATAGTGTCAGGTCAATGCCAACCATAAGTGTCGTAGGTCATCCTGGCCAATAACCCAGACACTGCAGACCCTCCGGGTCAACGGCTCTACGAGCATTTAGTTAAGAAAGAATGAAGTTGGAAAAGATGAATACATGAACTAATAAAAAAAAAAAATTGCTCAATTTGAAAATGAAACTGACATCGCATTTTATATTTATTTTGATATTAAAATATTGTATGTAATGTCTATGTATTAATGAATTTCAATTACAACATAGCTGGATGTTGCAAGGCGGGCGGAATGTTTAAGTTCAAATTCGTAAGGTCAAAATTTATTCGTTAGATGGGGACTTAGAATATTGTAAAATGACAATTTCCCCCTCGTTAGAAAATGTACCCTAAGCTCTGGATGCAGCTCTGTGCTTTCAGCACAATTCGTTACATTTTTCTAACGAGTCGCGCCATCACTGTCTTGCGGCATCTAAGCTTTTGTTATTATTCGTTACTGGATTACGTCCGTCCAACGATTGTTTTGTAAAAGGTAAATTAATCTCCCAAAAAATTCAATAAAATTACGTTTTATTGAAACATTATTGAAAAGAAAAACTAAATCCTTGTGTTTTTATTTATTTTATTTCTCGGTGCTACGCATTCAGGCACGGTGATATAATACACTTATATCTTTTAGCTTATTTACACCACTCTCTGGCGTGATTTGCACTAAGTAGACTGGTAACTTATTTTCGATGCCTATGGCTGCATTTTGTTTTTTTTTTTTTTGTGAGAAATTCGCTCACTTTCATAAACTTAAGTTCATCGCAGGAATATTTATTTAGACCTCGTATTATTTCATTTAAAGATATATGTTATCAAGCCCTTTTAATAGATAACTTTTGGTTTTAATATCTTTCGGTGTGAAAGTAAAAAATTCCGCCTTAGCTTTTTCTAAATAGGCTTTAACACGTAAAAAATCTTGCATTGAGTTCATAAATAAAGATTTTTTATTTCTGAGTTCTTTTATTTTGAATTCTTTAATTTTCAAACCATTTTCTATGAAGTCTATTATTTTTTTTGTTTCAATGTCCACTATATTTATGGGTGGGTTTTATCACAATGGACTGAATAGTCTACACACAAAAAAAAAAATTTTGATTTCAATCACGAAAATCGCGGATTCAATCATTTTTTTAATTGAAATGTCTTCAATCACGAAAATGATAGTATCAATCACCCATTTTGATTGAAAACCAACACGATTTTTAATTAAAAATTTAATTGACTTTTGTCACGGAATCAATTAATTGTGTGATTGAATCAATTAAAAACGTGATTGATTTTTAACATAAAATTCAATCACAGTTTTAATTGAATCAATTAAAATTTTAATTAATTTCGCGACCAAAATCAATCAACTATTTGATTCATTCAATTAAATAATTAATTGAAATTGGCTATAAATTTCGATCAAAAAATGTATATATTGCGACCCCAAAATCGTATTTAGTTTTTTTCTTTTGAAATAAAAGAAAATATGTGTTTCTTATAAAACATATTTAATATTTTATTATTTTTTGAATTATGCAATAGACAAATAAATTTGGTTCTTGTCATTTGTGTTTTGTTCTAACATAACTTACAAATACAACTACTATCAATAACAACTATAGGGTGAAAAAAATAAATTATATAAATCATTATCTTCCTTATAATAATAACCATGTTAGCATGTTCCTTCTAATATGTAGATGCGCCTAGATTTCCAATAAATCAGCAGCCTGTAAGCTAAATTAGTTTTTCTGAAAGTAAACAGAATAATTTGAATTTAATTTTGTTCAATTAAGACTTGATTTTGTTAAACATTACCTGCATAGAATATCAAGTTCAATTCTTAGTTCCAGGTTGCAGATTTATAATCTTCTTTTGCAGTTGTAGTCTTTTAGCATAAAAAGGTGTATTATGGAGCTCGGTAATTTAATTTTAGTAACAATTCCTTTCCAAAATTTCCACACATTAAAATCATCTATTAAAATTTGGACCAATCAAAGACAAAAATAATGGGAAAGCAATGTAATATTTGGTATTATATTGATGATACTTTGCAAATTCTGGAAATAGAAAAAAATCTAAATGGAAAATACATATATTTATTATTATCGGATATTTTTCATATTTTCAAATCCAAAAGAAATAACTTTTTTACCATTACATAATTCAGCTCATTAGTTTATATACCAGATATACTGCTCTCTACTTGGGTTCAAACTGAAAAAGGCAGGTAAAACAAAAATGCAATTTAATGCCAACGCTACTTCGCAACTTCAAGGTGAATCTTCCAACAAACCCATACCGCTCTTGGTTTTAAGAAAACTAGGAGTGAAAAAAGTTTATAATTTTAAAAGATCAATACGGTACCCACTTTTTTATTGCAAACATATTATTATATATTTAATAAAATGATGGAGTTGATGGGATTGATTGGTCAATTTCACGAAATAAAATTGGCCACTAAAAGAAATGAATAAAAAATATATTAAAGGGTGATTCTTTTGAGGTTAGGATTTTCATGCATTAGTATTTGACAGATCACGTGGGATTTCAGACATGGTGTCAAAGAGAAAGATGCTCAGTATGCTTTGACATTTCATCATGAATAGACTTACGATCTGCCACAATTTCTGGTTGAATGGCTACGTAAATAAGCAAAATTGCCGCATTTGGAGTGAAGAGCAACCAGAAGCCGTTCAAGAACTGCCCATGCATCCCGAAAAATGCACTGTTTGGTGTGGTTTGTACGCTGGTGGAATCATTGGACCGTATTTTTTCAAAGATGCTGTTGGACGCAACGTTACGGTGAATGGCGATCGCTATCGTTCGATGCTAACAAACTTTTTGTTGCCAAAAATGGAAGAACTGAACTTGGTTGACATGTGGTTTCAACAAGATGGCGCTACATGCCACACAGCTCGCGATTCTATGGCCATTTTAAGGGAAAACTTCGGAGAACAATTCATCTCAAGAAATGGACCGGTAAGTTGGCCACCAAGATCATGCGATTTGACGCCTTTAGACTATTTTTTGTGGGGCTACGTCAAGTCTAAAGTCTACAGAAATAAGCCAGCAACTATTCCAGCTTTGGAAGACAACATTTCCGAAGAAATTCGGGCTATTCCGGCCGAAATGCTCGAAAAAGTTGCCCAAAATTGGACTTTCCGAATGGACCACCTAAGACGCAGCCGCGGTCAACATTTAAATGAAATTATCTTCAAAAAGTAAATGTCATGGACCAATCTAACGTTTCAAATAAAGAACCGATGAGATTTTGCAAATTTTATGCGTTTTTTTTTTTTAAAAAGTTATCAAGCTCTTAACAAATTTATTTTAGTCCGTTTAATGTAAACAGGCTTCAATTGAAAACGGTATTCACATTTCACAATTTCTTACCTTCAATAAACGTAGATTGTTTTCCATTTTTACAATACCACAAAACACAAACACAGGTAATTTCAAATGCGTTCTGTCATATATTTTTTTCAAACCTTTACCACGTGTCCGTTTGTTGTTGCACACTTTATTTATTTCAACCCTTTGCTATGATTTGTTGTTGCGTTCAAAATATTTATGCACACATTTTGAATGCAGCAGACAGAATGCCGCCAATCATGTTTTTCAATTTACGCGAAAAACAAAAACCCAACCGTTCGTTACGAGTTACTTCCACAGACTTATCTCTCCATCATACATTGTTGAATAAATACCCATTCTCTTGTTCTCTTTTCGCTCTTTACATTGCTCAAAATTATTCAGTTTCAATCACAAAGGTGATTGGATCAATCACATGTGTAATTGGAAACGGAAAAAATTTCAATCACGTTTGTAATTGAAAATTATTTCCGAATTGATTAACAAATTGATTGAATCAATTAATATTTTAATTGGAAACGTAACAAATATCAATAATTTTTTTAATTGGTTTTTATTCGGATTTGATTAAATAATTAATTGAATCAATTAACATATTAATTGAATCCGTTTCCAAATTCAATTAAGTGTTTAATTGAAAAAATTTTGGTGATAATTTTTTGTGTGTAAGTGAGCCTGCATCTTAATCGGGCTGCCACTTTAACCTAACCATGGGTGACACTTTTTTAGTTGCTTTCACATTGATTATTGAATTGTTATTATTGCTCTCGTTATACACTTGCTGAGAGGAGTTGTTCATTTGTTGACTTGAGGAGGTTGAGTTAGCCCTGTGGGCATTGCTTGTTGTTAAATTCGCATTGTTGATATTTTTTCTTTGTGCTTATTTTCTTGCACATGATTTTCGAAGTGTTTTAACACCGCTAGATCACACTGAGAATCGTTTTCAGTGTCTAGCACTGCGTAATAATTGTTTTTGTGCAGCTTGGCTGCTGGTAAATCCATAGTGACTATGCGACGTTTTCGTTTCGTTTCGGAGATGTTTATTTTTGGGTCTACATTGTTGGTGCTCGTATTTTGAGCACGAGTGTTCGTTTTGTCACTAGAGTTTGTTGAGAGCGAAATTTTGTTGTTATAAATAAAAAATCGTGTACCAACAAAAGTTCTTATTTTCAACCGTCGAACTGAACGGACGTGTTTTCTAATAGCGGAGTGTTTCATCGTAATAAGTACTTATTACGAATTTCACGTGTGGTGGAAATAATAAACCACCATGCAGCGAAATTCAATGTCATCCACTGGGTTGCTAACTTCCGGGCCCAGTGGACGGGTAACGACTGAAGTTATAAATTTGGGCAGCGACCAAGAGTCGGGCCCAATTAGTCGACCTGTAGACGGGTCGACTGGCGGTGACACTTTGGCAAGTCGAACCTTTTCTAAGGTGACGACATCAAAAGGAGGCAATCCCTCTCGAAAGAGATTCAAGGAACGAAGAAATGCTTTGTTTATCCTAAAGAAATTAGGATCAGTCGACCCAAGCACGTTGTCGGCTAAGCAAAGCGATTCCTTAAAATGGGCTCAATGAATTCTAGAAGCTGGAAAAAGGAACGATCACCGGATGAGCTGTCATCCTCTAAACGGGATCAAAGATCGTTTGCCTCAGTTGCTAAAGACAGCTTTGTGATGGCTATTATTAATAAAGGAGCATTGGACGGTATGATTCCAAGGCAAAACTGGGGGGAAATTGAGAACGCGATGTCTGGTGTCTACTCAGAGGTGCGAACAAAGTTTCCTGGACCAAGTCCTCGACGGCAAGATGCTGGATGGTATCAAGGACGATATAAGTTAATAGCTTTTGCGGACCAGAGGTCTATGGATTGCTTTAAAGCTGCATTGATGCTAATTGGTGAAGTTTGGGAAGGAGCCGCTTTGGAGTTAGTCGATAAAAAAGACATAATAAACCTAGAGCACATGCATGGATACCGGCAAACCCTCCTGATCCTGAGTCAATACTAGAGAGACTAAAAGAATGTAACCCAGATCTTCCAACCGCCTATTGGAAGGTTGGTCGTTTGAATGAGCTGGATGGACCAAGACGACATGCGGTGTTTATATAAATCATAGAGTCGCTGCCACATCTAGCCCAGACCCAAGGACGCGTAAGTTATGGCTTTCATGATATCCATATGAAGGTATACAAAAGCGATCAACCAAAGTATTCCGAAACGGACAAGCCTCCGGTAGAATCAGCAGTGAAAACATCTCCTAGCGAAGCCGAAGGAGACTGCAGACTATGGCGAAAATCATATGCGGGAATTTTCTACAGGCTCAAACCTCACCAAAGCTGAACCGCGGATTGTTGCGAGAGTCACCGAGATCTGTGAAGAGGAAGCCCTTGATGACTCAATTGAAGCGTTAAATCTTCACCATTGTAAGGCCGCTTGTGCTGCCTTAAAAGTTCTCCCGATGAAAGGAGACATAGATATAGTTCTTATTCAGGAACCATACATATATACGAACAAGATCTGTGAATTAAGCACTCCGGGTTTCAAACTTTTGCATAATACCGGTAACGATATAAATCGAGCATGTATAATGGCTAAAAACGAACTATACTTGTTTCTGCTTCCTTCATTGAGCAATGCAGACACTGTCGTAGCCAGTCTAGAGATATCCAAATGCAAATATTGGGTATCTTCGGTCTACATGGGACATGATAGGGAGATGCCACCCTGTGTCGTTAGGACCTTAGTTGAGGAGTCACTAAAAACAAAGACAAAACTCATTATGGGATGCGATGCAAATGCACATCATAGTATTTGGGGAAGTAGTGATACTAATGCAATTGGAGATTCGCTAATAGAGTTTATTTTGCGTACTAACCTGGTAGTTTGCAATAAGGGAGATGCACCAACCTTCGTCACCAGAAACAGGCAAGAGGTTTTGGACGTCACATTGACCTCTCCGGAACTGAATGATAAGATATCTGAGTGGCAAGTTTTGAAGGAACATAGCTTCTCAGATCATCGCTACATCAGTTTCAGATTGGCTGTTCGTACGTCAAAGACCATATTTCCGCCAAATGTTAGGAAAGCTGATTGGAATAGGTATAGGGAATCGTTCAATTTGATGATACCGGAAATGCCAGAGACAAATATGAGCACTGTGCAAGATATCGAACACGCAGTGGAGCGGATTACTAAGGCCTTCAACATGTCACTGAAAGTTGCTTGCCTAAAGGGAAGCCAAGGGGTAAAACTCGGCCGCCATGGTGGACTACGGAGTTAAGAAATATGAGGAAATCCTGCAGGAAGCTCTTTAACAAAGCAAAGTCCACAAGAGCTCCGGAGGATTGGGACACTTACAAGATGAATCTGAGAGCATATAAACGAGAACTGAAAAGGTCTCAACAAAACTCTTGGGATGATTACTGTAGCAGTATTGAGAATACGTCCGAGGCTTCCAGACTACGGAAGGTACTAGCATCCACTAACACTGCTCCAGGTTTCATTAAAACATCGGAGGGAAATTGGACAACGTCCAGTGTGGAGACGTTGGAGGTACTATTGGACTCGTACTTCCCTGGAAATCAGACGGATGAACCATGTTCTGGTGGTGTAACAGAGGCTCAGCGGTCATTTCCTATCGAGGAAATTGTGTCGAAATCTAGAATAAAAAGGGCTTTAAATAGCTTTGGACCATTCAAATCCCCCGGACCTGATGGAATTACTCCGGCGGAATTACAAGCAGTGGCTGAAAGAATTATCCCCTGGTTGACGGTGATATATAAACGATGTGTAAACTTAGTATATATTCTAGAAAAGTGGAGGAAAATAAAAGTCGTCTTCATACCTAAAGCAGGAAAAGCCTCTCACTCGAGTGCGAAGGATTTCCGACCAATCAGATTATCCTCATTCCTACTTAAGACCCTGGAGAGGATGATAGACATGTATCTTAGAACTAGCGTGGATTCAAGTTTGCTCTCGAAACGACAGCATGCATACTCGAAGGGCAGGTCTACTGAGACCGCATTGCATGAACTAGTCAGCTTTATTGAAAGCTCACTATCTGTCAAAGAATACACAATCGTGGCGTTTCCAGACATCGAAGGGGCGTTCAATAATGTCCATCCGAGCTCGATATTAAATTGACTGACAACTCTGAATGTTGATCCATGTATACTTAGGCTATTAGAGGAACTTCTAATGAAGAGACGTATTTCAGCCACACTAGGGCAAGCAAACATACAAAGGTATGTGAACAGAGGCACTCCCCAAGGAGGAGTTCTATCACCTCTTCTTGGGAATGTTGCTATAAACAACCTTCTGGTTTCCCTAGAAAAAGAAGGGATAAAAGTGGTGGCATACGCAGATGATGTGGCGCTAGGTTAGGTTAGGTTAGGTTATGTGGCAGCCCGATGTATCAGGCTCACTTAGACTATTCAGTCCATTGTGATACCACAGTGGTGAACTGTGGTATCACAGTCAGGGGAAAATTCCCATCCACAATCAGAGATATTATACAGAGAGCTCTCCGGATGACTGAGAAATGGGCGAAAGATAATGGTCTTGGTGTAAATCCAGCAACGACAGAACTAGTCATGTACTGCAAAGATCGCAAAACTCCCACAGTTAGGCCCATTTCCTTAGGGGGTGCTGAAATTTGGTGAGTGTGCAAAATATCTTGGCGTTATTTTGGACAGGAAGCTGAATTTTAGGCTTAATATTGAAGAGAGAGAGAGAAAAGCAACGGTAGCTTTGTACTCGTGCAAAAAGGCAATAGGGGAAAAGTGGGGACTAAAACCAAAAATTGTGCATTGGCTATACACGGCAGTAGTAAGACCTATAATGATATTTGGTGTTGTAGTCTGGTGGCCGGCACTTCAGAAACCGACTTGTTTAGATAAAGTTCAGCGTATGGCGAGCTTATGTATCTCAGGCGCATTTAGTAAGACAGGAACAGACTCCCTTAATGTCATGCTACATCTATTGCCTTTAGACATTTTGGCCAAACAGTCAGCTGCAACAACGGCTGTGCGGTTGCGCGAGCTATCGCTGTGGTCGGAAAAAATGTACGGTCATAGTTCGGTCCTCAAAGTAATGCCAGATGCGCCTAACGTACTGGATTACACCCTGGCAAAACCACTGTTCGACATACAGTTTGAAACTCTAATTCCCAACAGTGAGGCGTGGTTTACCCGGGGAATAAAAGATATATAGATTTCTATACTGATGGCTCTAAATTGAATGGACAAGTGGGGTTCGGAGTATATTCTAAAGATCTGGAACTTCGAACAGCGAAAAGATTACCTAATCACTGTAGTGTTTTTCAGGCTGAAATATTGGCAATAAGAGAGGTGGTGAATTGGCTGAGAAGTAATGTTCCAACAAATATTGGCATTAATATATACTCAGACAGTCAACCTGCAATAAAATCCTTGGACTCTGTGTTCCTTAACTCGAAAACGGCCATAGACTGCCACAAATCTCTCAACGAGATGGCTGAGCAGTACAATATTCACCTAATATGGGTGCCTGGCCATAGGAACATACCGGGGAACTGCGAAGCGGATGAGTTGGCAAGGCTAGGAACTACTTTACATATTCCAGGGGAACTAGAATCTGTTGGTATGCCCCTGGCTACTTGCAAGCTCATGCTGCGTGAGAATGCTGTTATGAAGGCAAATGTTCGATGGGAGAATTGCAAGGGCTGTAACGACACCAAGCAAATATGGCCCCATTTAAACTTAAACCGCACACTAGATATGCTAGTGTTCTCGAGACGTCAGATATCACTCCTGATATCTGCTATAACGGGTCGCTGCCTGATAGGCGATTTTGCAAAAACTATAGGCGCGAAGTATAATGACTATTGTATGAGCTGTCATGATGCGGAGGAAAAGGAATCAATTAAACACCTCTTGTGTGAGTGTCCTGCATTTTGTGTAAAGCGCAAGCAACTTTTAGGAGCATATAGCTTCAGATTACTGGCGGATCTGGAAAACGTTAACTTAAGCAGTCTGCTAATGTTTTTGGAACAATCTGGTTGGTTCAACAAAGAATAATAATCAGGAAGGTTCAGCGGTTAAAACTAGAAATGTCCATAAGTAATAGGTACTTTTAGTTAATGTGGTATCACAATGGACTGAATAGTCTAAGTGAGCCTGAATCTTAATCGGGCTGCCACTTTAACCTAACCTAACCTACCAACAAAAGTTTAGAAAAACAGAATTGAAAAAAAGAATGAATTGTGATCTTCCGTGTAGTACGTCTATGCAGTAACACAATCGAAAGAAGACTCCCCAGATTGTATCTTCCTACTTACGATGTGCAATGACCCACACATTCAACCCACATTCATTTTTTTGGAAACATCATATCCGATGACGGTAATTATTGCTATTATATATTCCTTAGGAATACAATGACAAATATTCTCCTATTCCAGATAAAACAAAATCTGAAAGGAAACCTTCAACAAATTCCATGTTTTGTCTTCAACAAAATATTACCATTGGATTTCTAATGTGTCGCTTCTATGCAGAAGCCCAGGATAGAGAGTCTGCACGGTTTAACTCTGTCCTCAATTATATAACTAGAATTATAAACGCAGAGGGAAGAAAATTTGATAATCTAATGGCGTTTTCTTTTCTTATGAAAAATGCGCACTTTTTTTGCATTTTGGCCGGAAAATGTACTTTTTAGGTTCTTTTCTAAAAAAACAGGCAAAAGTGCGAAAAGGCTTCGAATTCTGTTGTGAAAATAGTGCCACGCATAGAGGCAAATTACGGGCATTTTCAGCACTGCCAACAAACGAGAGTGCTGCGATTGCCCTGTTTCCTTCTTTGAATTCTTTTCTGCCCGCTGAAATGATAGCATTTTTTAGGTTGCTGGTAACATTTTAAAAATGCGCATTCTGTACAGACAAAATGACGGCAAAGCACTTTTTTCAGAAAAGAAAACACCATAAGTTAATTACGATCGTTGGTGTCGGTTGCGTGCTTTACTATTGAAAAGTGGTCTTAAACTGACGCAATTATGTAAAGAACCCACAATCAAATTACTACGCAGCTGCATTAAAGCTTTTCTTGATAACAAATTTAGCGTAATCGGAGTTTCATCCAAAGTATTGATAACACAGTGCAACACAAAAAATCCAAACAAAAAATCACTTATCCTAGCTGAAAGTACTCGATGAGAGGACAAAAGTAGTTTCTGGATTTTGCTAGATTGGTTTTTTATGAGCCTCTATTTTTTATTCGCCAAATTCGATTTTGGGCACATTTTTGCAATTTTCGCATGGTCATAGCTCGAAAACTGCTGTGAATTCTGTTCTGAAATCTTCAGCAAAGATACATCACTTGACTCGGCCAACAAAAGTGATGAATATATTATGTCGGAAAAATTTCATGTTCATGCTCAAAACCCCAAAAAGGCCAAAAAAAAATTACCATGGTTTCGCCGATTTTTTTTCGTTTTTCGACTACAGCTCGAACTATTATCACAGGGATAAGTGATTTTTTGTTTGGAGCCAAAAAGTTGAAAATTGCGTCACAGTGTAATTCTCTGCGATATAGTACAAAACAATGAATTGTGTAAATTATACGGCCCGGGAAAGAATGTCCTGTACAAGGTTGTAGAGCATTTACAAACTATTCAGGTAATGGGCGCCCACAACATATAATGCATATAATAAATTTATTTTATTGGCTAAATCCCCCAAAAAATATAGGCAATTAGAAATGCAGAAAATGAACGTCTGAACGTTGCTGAATTGAAAATAACAGATAAAAGGATTGCAGTTTACTGCCACTATATTTTAACGTTAGGTTAATGTATTTTATTGATATACAATTTTGAAAATAAACTGAGAGTTATGTTTTACTTTTACCAATTTTTTTCTTTTAACCAATTTTTATAAGGTTGTTAGATGGTGTATACTAACATCATGTACCAAATTTCAGCCGGATCGGATGATGCTTCTCTTAGAGACTCCGCAAGCCAAATCGGGGGATCGGTTTATATGAGGCTATATACATATAATTAAGGGCCGATATGGACTAATTTTTGCATGGTTGTTAGAGACCATATACTAACACCATGTACCATCTATTGCTGCATAAAAATTAGAAGTTATTTTAAATTCTCATTCAGACAAAGACAAAAAAATATATACCTCGATCTTTTTTTGCCTTGCCCAACAGTCATTCCTAATTTCTGGCAAATGCGGTTGTAAACCCTCTGGAAATGTAAAATATTAAAAATAAAACATACATGGAGCTGCCCACCAATATACATCACTTACCATAAACCGGTTGATCATGAATTTCAATGTCTGGCACAGGCAAAGGTAACTCTTTTGCAGTATGACTCTCATTGCTCACAGCCACGTCAGATTGATGCCTTTTAGATGTCGAAGGTATTTCAGTTATATCGCCTATTTCAAGACATCGCATTAGATTTGTTTCCTTTGCTCTGGTGTCGCTGAGCGTTTTCTTGTTGGGACCGATTGTGACCGATTTCTATGTCGTCTAGCATGTGGTGACCGTGAATGACTACGCTTTGACCACACCACTTGCAAAAGAAGATTGGGCTTGTGTATTCGATCGGGAATTATCTATATTATTGACCAATGTATTGTAATGATCACCAACTGTATCATTTTCAGAAGATGGTGATGCACCACCACTTAGGTCTTGGTGGAGTTACAATTTGCTCTGAATTACCAGAATGTTCCGCCACATTTGGTATTGCGGTGTCCAGCGGTTCCTTTTTGACAAAACTACTTTCCAATGAAGGTTGCTCTTGTATATTTGAATTGGAAGAATATTAAGTCTAGACGGAGTTGCAGTTTGTTCTGTTCCATCTGTGGTTCGTCCATCGATAAGTGCCATTGTATTTTCCAAATCGTTGTCTTGAGGTTCCTGTTTAACCAAGTTGCCAACTTGGGTGGTTGATTTCTTTTTGATGTTTCTCCAGCATTACCACTTAGCATTATTGGTCTGTGATGCGTGTCCAGCACGTTCTTTGTTACATGGAGAATCATTGTTAGTATCCAACAGTGTTGATGTTATCTTTTCAACTACTTGCTCCTTAATATATGCGTTCAACAACACTATACGTACACAAAAGGCTATCTGCCATTTTAGTTTGACATTATTAATATCATGGGGGGTACATACGTTGGCTCGTGACTTTACCCCTATTGATATGCCTTGGATGATGCAATAGTTATTTTACATTTCATCATATACTTGTGTTTATGCAAATTTGTGACATGCAAAAGAACAAAGGATCAAATCAATATATTGGTTAGAGCAGGATAGAGGTAATGGCATGCATCTTAGTGAATATCATAATATAGGAGGTATTTTTGCCATGGACGCGTTTTTCCTTACTTCTTTTCTAAAACCAAAAATGACAAGACGCGTGACGGTGAACAAAGAAAATTAAATAAAATAATTAAAAGGAGAAAAACTACAATACTGTTCTGTTCTGGTGCGAAAATTGATGAAATGGACAAAGTTTCGCACTTGTTATTAACGCACCCTCCATCTTACGACGGTGTTATAACCGCCATAGTATCGATTACTAGATCACGCCGGACAGGACACAAGCACAAAGGTATTGCAGGCTGTGTGCAACCATGTGCAAAATGAAAATAAATTTAGAATTAATAACTACAAAAACAAATTCAAAACTGTTAAAACAACTACAAATCCAATCTTAAAAGACACCACTGTGCCAAAAAGGGGCATATTAACAAAGACTGCTTTATTTTAAAGAAATTATTAAGTGAGAAGAACAATGAAAAACAGGTCCAAGTAGCAACGGTACAACCTGAGAGAAGTTTTGCCTTTATGATGATGTAATATTTTAAATGTAAAAACAAATATTTAATTTCAGAATAACGCCTTAAACATTTGGACAAATTTTTAGTACTCCTTTGCCTGTAATTTAATAGTCATCCTTATTTTTTGTACATTAACGTCAGACTTCGTCATTTTGACTACGGCTCATTTCAAGACGCTAAAATTTTCATCGTGAGCGAAAAAGTGAACCAAACTTGAGTTTATTTTCTTATTCAATTTGGTTTTAAGTAGTATAAAACAAAAATTCATAAAACGGTCAAATTAGTATAACTTAAATTCACCATTTACCAATGACTAAAATGCATTTTAAATCGAAAATGAAATTACGTGTCGTCATTTTGACGAATGATGACTGTCTAGGGTTATCAAGAATATTTGGTTTTTGTATGCATATTATTATTTTTTTCATTAGATTTTTTGAAAACTTATTTAATAATTTTATTTAATATTTAATTTCAGAGTAACCCAAATAAATTTGGACAACTTTTTATATTTCCCCTCAGCGTACAATTTAATAGAGAATTGGTAAGTTTTATATTAAAACTTTGGCTTTCTTTCAACTAGAATATTTATTTTATTATATCCTTCACATCGATAACAACACATTTTTATGAGTTTATTTAGAATACTTCATTATTTCTCTAATTGTTTCAGGTACAAATTTTATGAGATACGTTTTCCAAAGAAAAGTTGAATTCTTTACACCATTTGATAAAATGCCCCAAATATGGTAAGTTACAAGCTAAAATGAAGAATTAAAAATTATATTTCATTACATGGTGTTAATTTTTAACAATGTTCATTATTGTTTCCATTTTTTCCAGCAAGATATGTGAAAAAACTACCTACGATGAATAAAAAAAAGGATAAGTCAAAATGTCCAAACAGCGGGTTCAAATGAACTACTCTCTGTTCCACGTGGTCATAATTTTTATTCACAAAAAACATTGTATTAAGAACTTTCATCATAAGTTTTTATAATAAAGTACTTTTGCTTAAAGAAAGTTTAATTTTAATGTATGAAAATTTTCATAATAGTAAAACGGTTTGTTGTTCCTTTAATTATTTAATTTCTCTGTACTGTGGAATGATTGATTTAAAAATAGTTTAGTCGTCGACATTTTAAAGAGACTGTTAACCAATTTTTATTATCGGGTTTCCCACAGAATAAGCAAGTAAACCAAAATAATACTGACTTTTTAACTTGGTAGGGGTATATAAATCTTATGGTGTTGTAAAAATGAACTAAACTACAATGTTATAGATGAACTAAAATTTAAGAAAATTATAAACTAGACAAGTTGAAAAAAATCTTAAGGGCTAAATCATGGTCAATATTACTACAGTTTAGTTCATTTTGCAATGGAAAAGGGTTCATTGTTTTTTCAGTGTGACAGAGATCTATTTGTTGACTATATCGATTTGGAATCGCCAGTCGAAATTTCTGTGGCAAAACGTGGCGAATTTATTTATGCTACAGCTAAAGGCATAGTAAAGCTCAAAACCAAAATTGGTGATTTGATTACACGTTTTGTACTCAAAGGAAATCCCGCATAACTTGCTTTCCGTTAGGAAAATACAAGAGAAAGGCATGGCTATTGAATTCAAATCAGGGGGTGTAAAAATCTCAAAGAATGGACAAATTGTTATTGAAGGTACATATGTATATCCAAAATATACCAATTGTTAAATTTATGTTATGCCATAAGACATATGCCATAAATAGAAAAGAAAATAAGGAATTTCAGTTGTGGCATGAGAGATTAGGTCATATTAGCAAGGGTAAATTTTCGGAGATAAGACGAAATATGTTTGGGATATTGACCTTTTGAAACATATTCGAATAAGTAATGATTTACGTGGAGCTTGTATAAACGGCGATCAGGCTAGACTCCCATTTGCAAAATTTAACGATAAAAATTATATTCAAAGACCTTTGTTTGTAATTCATTCAGATGTTTGTGGTCCAATAAACCCTTCCTCAATTGATAATAAAAACTATTACGTAATTTTTGTTGATCAGTATACACATTATAGTGTCACCTATTTGATAACCTACAAGTCTGATGTGTTTACAATGTTCAATGATTTTATAGCCAAAAGTGAGGTTCATTTTAACCTGAAAGTTGTGAATTTTTATATCGATAACAGCAGGGAATATTTATCAAATGAAATGCGTGAATATTGCATTGAGAAAGACATCACTTATCATTTGACAGTTCCACACACTCTGTAATTGAATGGTGTGGCTGAACGAATGATTAGAACATTAACTGAAAAGGCTCGCGGGGCTAAACTAAAGATTTTGGGGTGAGGCTATATTGACAGCAACTTATTTGGTAAATACACCCATAGAAAAACTATTACCAAACGGGCTCAAATCGATACCAAACGTTATTCATACACCCTCACAAAAAATCGCTTCTGTAACATATACTCCCAAACATATTTTGCTTCAAGCATATATATTTTTGGGTATTGCCCAAACATTTATATGTTTGATCTCTTCCAATATATAATATGTTTGAAAGCATATTGGTCTAAACAATATATGTTTGGGTAGTCTAAGTTCCACCAAATTCAATAATGTTGTCTTCCAAAAAACAATATGTTATTATGTGAACATATAATATGTTTGGAAGCATTTTGCACCCAAAAATATTATATGCTTAAAAAAAATTCTCCCAAACAATATTGTTACGAATATGATAATTATAGATATAAGTTTATTTAAATTAGTTTCCGTTAATTTAAAATTTCAAATTGTAACGATAAAATTTCACTATCACTTGTTGGAATCATCTATTCATTTTCTAGTATTTTCCTGAATTTCTTTTACGTTCTTTTGCTTGCTTATCGAAATGTTAGTTCTTACTCTCTCATAGAATAGCAACCCCTTTGCTTTGTTATTCTGCATTCTCATTTCATCTCATTGTCTATTGTCATTATTGTTGTTGTTGTAGTAATGCGAGCATATATCTATGTGAGTGTGTATGTGTTTGGCAGCCACCAGATGAACAACTTAATAGTCGTAGATCCTTCTAGCATTGTCTAAGAATGTTCTGGCGTTGCCAGAATTTTGTAGTGCTACCAGAATGTTCTCGTATTGCCACACCGTCATATATAAAAGCGCTCGCATGCTGCTAACGAGTCAGTCTTAATTAAAGCGTCAAACGAATAACTTCAGTGTGAACGAATTGTAAAGTGTGAAGTCATAGTAAATAAATTATAGATTGTCGTTATTTAAAAGAACTGTGTTTTAATTGTCGGGTAATTAAATACGCCTCAATATAAAAACGTAACAATTGGTGTCAGAAGTGGGATAACGAAAAAAAATCTACAATGAAGTTTAATGAGCTTCGTGTGGAAGACTTAAAAAAGGAATTGAGCAAACTGGAGCTGCCGACAACAGGCAATAAGGCCCAGCTTCAAAAGCGTCTACTGGAAGAGTTTGAACGGCGTAATATGGACATTGCGACGCACGAATTTGATTATAAGGAAGACATTGATGAATCAATACTCGTCAATACCAGCAGTGTAGAAACTCCGTCAGTGGCTTCGAGTGTTGTGGATTGCACATCAATGCTCAATGTTCTGAGCAAAATGATGGAAGAAAACTCTCGAAAAATCATGGATGAGAATTCTATAAAAATGGAAGAAAACTCTAGAAAAATCATGGATGAGAATTCTAGAAAAATGGAAGAAAATTCTAGAAAATTGCTGAAAGAAAATGCCCTACAAATGGAAGCACGTTCTAGAAAAATGGAAGAAAATTCTAGAAAATTGCTGAAAGAAAATGCCCTACAAATGGAAGCAAGTTCAAGAAAATTGGAAGAAAAATTCGACGAAAATTCTAGAATTCTCAATGAAAAACTACAACAAATTTCTGAAGGCATGGAAAAACGTGTGGACCATATAGAAAATCAAATTGTGGAATTGGATAAGAAAGTTCTTTCTGTGGATGAGAAAATTAGTGTTCATGATGAGAAGTTTCTGCACATCGAGAAAAAAATGTCAGAGCTGGAAATTAAAGGTGGTCCAGTGCGCGTCATCAAGGGCTCAAAAATCAAAACTCCGGATAACGATGGCTCAACGTCATTTGATGTCTTCAAATTCCAATTCGAAATGGTTGCTTGTAGAAATTTGTGGAATGACAATGATAAAGCAATTGAACTTCTATTGGCATTAAAGGGCAATGCTGCTGATGTGATACAAAGCATTCCCGCTGCTTCTAGAAATAACTATAATGAAGTAATAGCGGCACTTCAACGTAAGTATGGAGGAGAGCACAAGCAGGACATCTTCAGAATGGAATTGAGAGGAAGAATTCAGAAATCGAATGAAACCCTACAAGATTTCGCAACAGAAGTTGAGCGGCTAGTGCTTTTGACATACCCAGGTGAGAGTCATCCTCTTATAGATCGTATCAAGATTGAGACTTTTGTGAATGGCATTCGAGACCCTGAGATAAAATGTGCAACATATGCCGCACAAAAAGCTATATTCACAGAAACGGTAACATTCGCACTTGCACAGGATACTGCAAGATTGCTAGCGCGGCCTCAAATTCACAAGGTACGTAAAGAAGAGACAGAGTGTGACGAATCAATTCGAGACCCTGAGATAAAATGTGCAACATATGCCGCACAAAAAGCTACATTCACAGAAACGGTAACATTCGCACTTGCACAGGATACTGCAAGATTGCTAGCGCGGCCTCAAATTCACAAGGTACGTAAAGAAGAGACAGAGTGTGACGAATCTAAGTCCGTTATTGAGTCGATGAAAGAGGCCATGAATCAGGCAATGCAAGAAATGAAGCAAGAGGCAAATAAATCCCGGATCCAATGCTATAACTGTGATAAGCCGGGACATCTAGCTCGAGAATGCAAAGCACGACGCAAACGGTCAAGGTCCACATCACCATCTCCATTAAACAATAGCCATAAGAAGGTGACCCCACAGTCAAGTGAGTCACCTTTAAACTAAATCGAGCTAGTTCAGCGGGGCAAGAGCTGGCTCCCACAGACGATGGCCCCACCATCTCCATAGCAATAGTTCAACAGAAAAATAACAATTTGACTATTGCGGGTGTTATTAATGGCGACAAGCGCACTTTGACGTTGGATACTGGTGCATCAAAGTCTATCATTAGATCTGATTTAGTAAAAGGAAAAGTTACACCACTGATTGGAGTCAAGCTACACACGGCTACAGGGGAACCCGCAACCGTATATGGAAAGGTCACCGTAAAATTAACTATTGCTAACAAATCCGTTACTTATGATTTCATTGTGGCCGATAAATTAGACGAAGTTATAATTGGAGCGGATTTCATGATTGCTTTTGGTCTCAATTTGGATATGAAGCGTCGTGTAATGACATGGTGCGATGCCGAAATAACGGTAAACGTGGGATACGACGGGAATACACCTGTCAGACGTTTGACAACGAGCCAGTCAGAGTCTATACCACCGAATGCCGAAGCAATTATATGGGTTTCTATGAATGGAGATTGTGAAGTCGGCCAATTGTGGGTTGTTGAACCAGCAGAAAACAAAAGCAACAACATCTTGATAGCAAATGCCCTGGTAACAACGAACGAAGAGAGACTAATACCAGTTCGTGTCTTGAACTTGTCTGACAATCATGAGCAAATTGTAAAATTTTCTGATATTGGAAAATGTACACCAGCCGAGGCAATAGTCAATTTGGAAGGCAACTCATCAAAGACACATGGAGCAGTGAGAAAACATCTAGAAGGGTATTTCGAGGCTTGGACACGTCATCTATCGCCGTCAGAGAGAAATAAAGCCAAGAAATTGTTGTGGAAAAACGCCTCTGCTTTTGCTTCTGAAAAGGGAAATCAAGGAAGAACATCTGTAGTGAAACATGAAATTAAAACCGCAGAAGAAAGGCCCATAAAACAGGCACCACGAAGTGTTCCCCTGGCAAAAAGAGACGAAGTTCAAAAGCTCATAAAGGAAATGGCGGAGAGTGGAGTGATCGAGCCATCATCAAGTCCTTGGTGTTCCCCAGTTGTGCTGGTCAAAAAGAAAGATGGAAGTACTGAATGATGTCACCAAAAAGGACAGTTATCCGCTTCCACGCATTGATGACACGTTGGACACACTAGCCGGAACAACATGGTTTTCTACGCTTGATTTGCAGAGTGGATATTGGCAAGTAGAGATCGCCGAGAAAGATAAGGAAAAGACGGCTTTTGGCGTTAATGGCGGTCTCTGGCAATTCAATGTAATGCCGTTCGGGCTCTGCAACGCTCCGGCTACCTTCGAAAGATTGATGGAGCGGGTACTGAATGGGTTGCACTGGAAGTCGTGCTTGATATACTTGGACGACATCATAGTGATGGGCAAAACATTTGACGAGCACCTTAAGAACTTGAAAGACGTTATCCAGCAATTGTCAGCCGCTGGTCTACGCCTTAACGCAAAGAAATGCTCCCTTTTCCAGCGGGAAGTTAAATACCTGGGTCATCATGTGACTGCAGAGGGCATATCCACCGATGAAGACAAAATCCAAGCTGTCAGAGATTGGCCAGGACCCCGAAATCTCCACGAATTAAGAAGTTTCCTTGGGTTATGTACATATTACCGACGATTCGTCCCAAACTTCGCCAGCATCGCCGCTAGTCTCCATAAATTGACGCAAAAAGGTCAGAAGTTCCAGTGGAGCGACGAACAGGAGGATTCATTCCAACATTTAAAAGAACTTTTATGTTCAGCTCCTGTTCTAGCGTATCCTATTCCGGGCGAAAAATTTGTTTTGGATACAGATGCTAGCGCGCATGGTATTGGAGGTGTGCTATCCCAACAGATAGACGGCAAGGAGAAGGTCATCGGATATTTCAGCCGAACGTTGTCCAAGCCCGAAAAGAACTACTATGTAATGCGACGAGAGCTGCTAGCCGTCATAGAGAGTGTAAAACATTATCATAAATATTTGTATGGACAACACTTCTTGGTCAGGACTGATCACTCAGCTCTACGATGGTTGCTCCAATTCAAGAATCCGGAAGCTCAACTGGCACGTTGGATCGAGAGGCTCCAAAGCTATGATTTCAGTATCGAGCATAGAAAAGGTGGAAAACACGGTAACGCTGACGCTTTGTCACGTCGACCTTGCAGTATAGAATGCAAGCACTGCTCGAAAGCTGAACATAAGGAGGAGATTGTTGATATTCGGCTGTTACTCATCGAATCTGGAGTGGACTGGCCAACAGAACAGCGTAAAGATCCCATTTTGAACAAAATTATTTCGGCAAAGGAAGAGAACAAGAAGCCCAGTAAGAAAGACATCGCAGCCGAAAGTCCACTTATGAAATCATACTGGGCTCAATGGGATAGTTTAGTTCTAGTCAATGGATCCCTGCAACGTAAATGGGAAAGCGAAGATGGCAAGAGCAGCCGAAATTTGATCATCGTTCCAGATTCCAAAATAAGAGACGTTTTGGCGGAGTTCCATAATGGTCCCAGTGGAGGTCATCAGGGAATAACCAAAACCGCCGATAAAGTGAAGCAACGATTCTACTGGGTTGGATGCCAGAAATCAATTGCTGAATGGGTAGCCAATTGCGAGAAGTGCATGAAGGCGAAAGGTCCAACAAGGAAAAGTCGAGGTCCTATGCAAGAATATAGACCAGGAGCCCCGTTTGAAAGAATAGCAATGGACGTGGCAGGCCCTTTCCCAGTTAGTGATTCTGGAAACCGTTATGTACTTGTGGTCATGGATTACTTCAGCAAATGGCCGGAGGTGTATGCAATTCCAAACCAAGAGGCAAAAACGATTGTGGATGTTGTCAACAAAAACTGGATATGTCGCTACGGTGTGCCGTCCGAGATTCACTCAGACCAGGGAAGAAATTTTGAATCGGCCATATTCAAAGAGATGTGTGAATCCCTTGGTATCAAGAAAACGAGGACTACACCATTACATCCACAATCCGATGGCATGGTAGAAAGGTTTAATCGCACTCTGGAGGAACATCTTCGAAAAGTAGTGGACAACGGCCAGAGGGACTGGGACGAGCATATACCAAATTTTTTGCTGTCGTATAGATCTGCCATTCATGATTCCACCTCTCGAACACCGGCCAATGTTCTATTCGGAACTGAGTTGAAGTTGCCTGGAGATCTGATATTCGGCGCTAAACCTAATGAGCTCGCCATGGAAGAAAACAGAAACGACATCCCAAACACTTTCGGTGAAGTTCACGAATCAGTGCGCAACAAAATAAAAATGGTCAGCAACAGAATGAAGGCGAGATACGATCGTGCCGTAAATACTGAGGGCTTCCAAGAAGAAGAATTGGTTCTGCTATTTAACCCGCAACGAAAGAAAGGATTGTGTCCTAAACTGCAAACACAGTGGGAAGGCCCATACAAAGTCATCAAGAAGATCAATGATGTTGTATACCGGATTCAGAAGTACGGCAGCCCTAGATAAAAGATGAAAGTTGTACATCTGGAACGATTGGCTCCTTACGGAACAGGTTCTGTGCCTGTTCGGGACGAACAGGCTTAAGGGGGAGGCAGTGTTACGAATTTGATAATTATAGATATAAGTTTATTTAAATTAGTTTCCGTTAATTTAAAATTTCAAATTGTAACGATAAAATTTCGCTATCACTTATTGGATTCATTTTCTAGTATTTTCCTGAATTTCTTTTATGTTCTTTTGTTTGCTTATCGAAATGTTAGTTCTTACTCTCTCATAGAATAGCAACCCCTTTGCTTTGTTATTTTGCATTCTCATTTCATCTCATTGTCTATTGTTGTTGTTGTAGTATTGCGAGCATATATCTATGTGAGTGTCTATGTGTTTGGCAGCCACCAGATGAACAACTTAATGGTCGTAGATCCTTCTAGCATTGTCTAAGAATGTTCTGGCGTTGCCAGAATTTTGTAGTGCTACCAGAATGTTCTCGTACTGCCACACCGTCATATATAAAAGCGCTCGCATGCTGCTAACGAGTCAGTCTTAATTAAAGCGTCAAACGAATAACTTCTGTGTGAACGAATTGTAAAGTGTGAAGTCATAGTAAATAAATTGTAGATTTTCGTTATTTAAAAGAACTGTGTTTCAATTGTCGGGTAATTAAATACGCCTCAATATAAAAACGTAACAATATTGTGCTCAAAATTTTATTTATTTATTTATATATTTACAATCATAATGAATTATGAAAATAAACAGGTAATATAGGTGCTAACAACATAGGTTTTCGACCTGAATGCTCAAAATTTTGTTTCTGCCTAATTGTATATTCCCCCACATCTTTCTCACTTCCACGAGATTTTTTAGTTCTTAGCACCTTTTTCTGTAATACAAACATTGTAGAAGAAATTATTCAATTTTATGATTTTTTATTTTAATTTTACCTTTTGCCGGACGGGGATTCGAACAGCGGACCACACAGTTTGTAAGGATCAAAGAAGTAGCTGATCAATTGCCCAAGGAAAAATAAAATGTTAATTTTGTAATAACAAGCAACAACCACCAACTTAATTCAATATCGCTCCCTGTTAAATAGCGCTCCAAGCTACTAAACACATATATGTTTATAGGCTATTTCTAAATTAATATATGTTTGCATCCAAGCATATTATATTTACTAACATTTTATGTCCCAAACATAATATGTTCTAACATATTAACATATATGTCCCAAACATGTTATGCTAGTTTATGAACATTATATGCTTGCACTCAAAAATATTGTGTTTAAAAATTTGTGTTCCAAACATATAATGTTTATAGCCAAACATATGAAAAACAGTTTTTTTCATCCGTGTAGTTAGCCAACCCCGTATGGTACAATATCAATACCGAACGGTACAGGCGGTACGCAAAACATAAATGTACCAAAAGGTATTATTAAAGTACCAATTTGGTATCGATATTAATACCATTTTTGTATTAAATATGTACCCATATGGTATTGAAACTAATACCTAAACGGTATAAATACACCCTCAAAAAAAAATCGCTTCTCTAACATATGTTCCAAACATATTTTGCAGGAATCACATATATTATTGGATACTACCGAAACATTAATATGTTTGTTTTATGTGAACATATTATATGTTTGGAAGCATTTTGAGCCCAAAAATATTATATGCTTGGAAGAAATTATTCAATTTTTTAAATTTTACCTTTCGTCTGGACGGAGAATCGAACCGAGGACCAAAGAGTTTGTAAGCCGACACACTATCCACTGGGCTACGTAGCTGTTATAGTCATCTGTAGACAATTATCGTTATAAGTTACATTTATATAGCATAGTTTGCAGCGCCCACGAGCCCATGCAAACATAACATTATTTAACAGAAACATACATTTGTTGGCCGCGTGGAGCAGTGGTTAGCGTGTCTGCCTTGAATGCAAAGGGTCGTGGGTTCAATCCCTGCTCCGACCGAACACCATTTTTTTCTTAATTTACACATTTGTACATAATTTCATTTTTACCTTTAAGGCCGGTATTAAGTTGGCATTATCACTCTAAAATGGAAATGTTTTGCCTTTTACTTTTCTTTAATAATTCATTTTAAAGAAAATAATCTTTTTCAATTGTTTTAGCTGCAAAACTCGAACTTAATGTCCGCTTTTCTACTTGAAGGAGTCCGTCAACTCCTCTTGGTCTATTCTCTTGGTTCCGAATGTCTATTCTCTTTACTCCGAATACTCATTCTAATATTCAAATTAAATAATATTTAGACTTAAGCATATTAAATTTTTGGCCTTATCATAAAACAGTTTTCCGAAACAACATACAAGCGGTTTCACAGAAATTGCTCCCTTTTGATCCTCTCGCTGTGTTATGTTGATATCTTTCGTCAACCCTCCCGGTTTCCATCTCTATATTCTCTCTCTGTCGCTCTCTGAATAAAATATCACAACATATAGATGTCTACTCGAAATTTGTAAATTTATATATGTTTACATTCACACATATTATTTTTATGAAACATTCATGCCCCAAACATAATATATTCTAACATATTAACATATGTGTCCAAATATTTAGTGTTAGGTTAGGAACATTAAATGCTTGCACTTAAATATATTGTGTTTAAAAATTGTGCCCGAAACACATTTTGTTTATATCGGAACATATGAAAAACATATTTTTCTAACAGTGTAGAAGTACCATAAAGGTATTGTTGTATTAACAATGCGTTATCGCTGTCAATACCAAAATGGTAATGAGTTTAATACAAACCCGGTAATCCGTCAATGCAATTCTGGTAATATTAAATTTAAAATCCTACAAATTAACAAGTATATACGGCCGTAAGTTCGGCCAGGCCGAATCTTATGTACCCTCCACCATGGAATGCGTAGAAACTTCTACGAAAGACTGTCATGCACAATCGAAATACTTGGGTTGTGGTATCTTAAAACTTCTTAACATCGTTTTCTAAATTGTGAGTTAGTCCATACGTGGTATATATTAGACAAAAAAGTTATGTATAGTCAAGCCTACAAATAACTACAAATCGATATGGACTTATTGCACGGTACGTAGAGAGCCAGAATTGAAATATGGGGGTCGCTTATATGGGGGCTATATACAATTACGAACTTGATATGGACCAATTTTTGTGTGATTGGAAATCGATTTATCTGAGGGATATATATAACTATAGACCGATATGTGCCTAGTTAGGCATGGTTGTTAATGACCATATACTAGCACAATGTACCAAATTTCAACTTACTCGGATGAAATTTGCTCCTCCAAGAGGCTCCAAAACCAAATCTCGGGATCGGTTTGTATGGGGCTATATATGATTATGGACTGATATGGACCACTTTTGGCATGGTTGTTAAATATCATATACGATCACCACGTACCAGATTTTAAGCAGATCGGATGAATTTTGCTTCTCCAAAAGTCACCGGAGGTCAAATCTGGGGATCGGTTTATATGGGAGCTATATATAATTATGGGCTGATAGGAACCAATTCCTGCGTGGTTGTTGGATACCATATACTAACATCAAGTACCAAATTTCAACCGAATGGGAAGAATTTTGCTCTTCCAAGGGGCTCTGGAGGTCAAATCTGGGGATCGGTTTATATGGGGCCTATATATAATTATGGACCGATTTCGACCAATTTTTGCATGAGAGTTTGAGGCCATATATTAACACCACGTACCAAATTTCAACTGAATCAGATGAATTTTGGTCTTCCAAGAGGCTCCGGAGGTCAAATCTGGGGATCGGTTTATATGGGGGCTATATATAATTATGGACCGATTTCGAGCAATTTTTGCATGGTTGTTAAAGACCATATACTAACACCATGTACCAAATTTCAGCCGGATCGGATGAAATTTGCTTCTCTTAGAGGCCTCGCAAGCCAAATCGGGGGATCGGTTTATATGGGGGCTATATATAATTATGGACCGATGTAGACCAATTTTTGCATGGTTGTTAGAGACCATATACTAACACCATGTACCAAATTTCAGCCGGATCGGATGAAATTTGCTTCTCTTAGAGGCCTCGCAAGCCAAATTTGGGGGTCCGTTTATATGGGGGCTATACGTGAAAGTGGACCGATATAGCCCATTTGCAATACCATCCGACCTACATCAATAACAACTACTTTTGCCAAGTTTCAAGTCGATAGCTTGTTTCGTTCGGAAGTTAGCGTGATTTCAACAGACGGACGGACGAACGGACATGCTCAGATCGACTCAGAATTACACCACGACCCAGAATATATATACTTTATGGGGTCTTAGAGCAATATTTCGATGTGTTACAAACGGAATGACAAAGTTAATATACCCCCCATCCTATGGTGGAGGGTATAAAAACCACTGTGCACAATTGCTTTTATTTTATTTTTATTTATTGGAAACATATTTGATATGATTAATAAAATAATTAATTTTATCAGTACAAATGGTCTTTGATCAATTCTCTGAGGTTTATCAAATCATCGCTATTGTACTTTGAATTGAGATTTAGGTCAATAATCTTTAACAAAATTATAAAAAGTTTCCAATGGACATTATCAAAAGGGACTAAATCGCCAATCATAAATGGCAAAAAATGAGTAAAACAAATAGATTCACTGGCGGTCATTTTTAAATTTCCATTTTTTAGTCGGTTATAGTCCAATGGTACAGAATTACTTCCAATCTCAATTTCCCCAAACTGAAATAAGTTTTTCCTGCTATTAATACAATCTAATGTTAAGACCTTGTCTTTGATTAAAGCCGAGAGAAGGTTAGAAATGTCGTAAAAGCAGATACCTTCGAATATATCATGCATGGTGTCAAAATAGAAGTTTTGTGTAACATGAAAGTTCGGGATAGAGGCAAATATAGACATCGTTTTAATTCCAGTCACTAGCATTATTTAATTGGATATCTCGTGTATAGTTTTGTGGATTCCTTAAAGAATCTAAGTATTCAGTTGAATCATATTGCATTTCATTTTTTGTTCTTGTGCATATTCGACAAAATCGTTTCGCATCAAAAGATTGCACAAATCCCATGATACCATTTAAGGCGAGATTGTCTCCGACAACCAAGCTTAATATAAACCGAATATTTTTAATAATTAATAATTTCAATCCCTTCTTCAAGTTGTTTTAATTCTTCTATTAAGTGATAAAACGCAGTTTCATTCCCATGAACTTTTAAGTTTGTATTTGAAATAAAAGCAGCGGCAAATATGTACTCTAGTTTTGATAGTAAATATTGTGGCTTGAAGGAAAGTTAAAATAACAGGCATATAGAAAACACTAGCCAACAACCATTTTGTGAATTGTTTCTAGCATATTTTTATACCCTTCACCACTACTGTGGTACAGGGTATAATAAGTTTGTGCATTTGTATGTAACGCCAAGAAGGAAAAGTCTGAGACCCATCGTTTAGTATACCGATCGTCATAGAATTAAATTCTGAGTCGATTTAGCGATGTCCGTCTGTCTGTCTGTCTGTCCGTCTGTCTGTCTGTCTGTCTGTTGATGTATTTTTGTGTGCAAAGTACAGCTCGCAGTTTTAGTCCGATTGTCCTAAAATTTGGTATAGGGTCCTGTTTCGGCTCAAAGACGATCCCTATTGCTTTTGGAAAAAATCGGTTCAGATTTAGATATAGCTGCCATATATATTTTTCACCGATCTGGTCATAATTGGCGTGTATATCAACCGATCTTCCTCAAATTCCGTACATCCGAATATTTTATGAGTCTCGAAAAACTTGCAAAATATCATCCAAATCGGTTCAGATTTAGATATAGCTCCCATATATAGCTTTCGCCCGATTTACACTCCTTTGCCCACAGAGGCCAATTTTTTGCTCCGATTTAGTTGAAATTTTGCACAGGGAGTAGAATTAGCATTATAGTTATGCGTGTCATATTTGGTGGAAATCGGTTCAGATTTAGATATAGCTCCCATATATAGCTTTCGCCCGATTTACACTCAAATGACCACAGAGGCCAATTTTTTGCTCCGATTTAGTTGACATTTTGCACAGGGAGTAGAATTAGCATTGTAGCTATGTGTGCCAAATTTGGTTGAAATCGGTTCAGTTTTAGATATAGCTCCCATATATACACTGTTAGAAAACTATGTTTTTCATATGTTCCGATATAAACAAAATGTGTTTCGGGCACGATTTTAAACCACAATATATTTAAGTGCGAACATGTAATTTTCCTAAACTAACACTAAATGTTTGGGACATCTATGTTAATATGTTAGAATATATTATGTTTGGGGCATGAATGTTTCATAAAAATCATATGTGTGAATACAAACATATATAAATTTACAAATTTCAACTAAACATACATATGTTGTGATATTTTATTCAAAGCGACAGAGAGAGTATAGAGAGAAATAGAGATGGAAACCGGGAGAGTTGACGAAAGATATCAATATAACACAGCAAAAGAGTCAAAAGAGAACAATTTCTGTGAAACCGCTTGTATGTTGTTTCGGAAAACTGTTTTATGATAAGGCCAAAAATTTGATATGTTTAAGTCTAAATATTATTTAATTTGAATAAAGAGAATATACATTCTGAACCAAGAGAATAGACATTTGAAAAACAAACAGCTTATGTTTTCGCCTTGAGAGCAGCATTTTATGTATGTGTGGACATGTGTTTTGTTTATCATTTTGGCATTATTTTTTTCTTGATTCGTTAAAAGAAATCAGGGGTCTTCATAAAAATAACGAAAGGGCACTATACTCTTTTTAGAGTTGGGACGGTAAAATGAAATAAGGAGGAAATAGTGAAAAATTTAAAAAAACAAAGTTTAGTTTCTCTTTATTAAAAAGTAGTCCACGAGGAGTTGACGGACACCATCAAATATAAAAGCGGGCATTAAGTTCGACTTTTACAGCTAAAACAATTTAAAAAGTTTATTTTCTTTAAAAAGAATTATTAAAGAAAAATAAAAGGAATTTTAGAGCGATGGTGTTAAATGCTAGTAAAAAATTGTTCACTCCTAAATAAATTTATGTTTATATTATAAAATTATGTATGTATGTTTATACTCGACTCCACGTTCTTCTTTTGTTAGTTTTTGAATTCCTTCCAAATTTTAAAGTTTTGTACAAAAACAGTTTTTTGTTACAAAATTGTTATTTTTGCAATAAAAAAATAATATTTTATCCAAAAATCAGTCAATTTCGTTTATATCAAGCACTGTTACTGACTATAAATCTTTAATAACGCACATTTCAATGTTTCATTTAAAAAAATTAATATAGTATAAATATAAATGTGTAAATTAAAAAAAAAAAAAAAACAAAAAAAAATGTTCGGTCGGAGCAGGGATTGAACCCACGACCCTTTGCATGCAAGGCAGACATGCTAACCACTGCTCCACGTGGCAAACAAATGTATGTTTCTGTTAAATAATATTATGTTTGCATGGGCTCGTGGGCGCTGCAAACTATGCTATATAAATGTAACTGTAGAGCAATATTTCGATGTGTTACAAACGGAATGACAAAGTTAATATACCCCCCATCCTATGGTGGAGGGTATAAAAACCACTGTGCACAATTGCTTTTATTTTATTTTTATTTATTGGAAACATATTTGATATGATTAATAAAATAATTAATTTTATCAGTACAAATGGTCTTTGATCAATTCTCTGAGGTTTATCAAATCATCGCTATTGTACTTTGAATTGAGATTTAGGTCAATAATCTTTAACAAAATTATAAAAAGTTTCCAATGGACATTATCAAAAGGGACTAAATCGCCAATCATAAATGGCAAAAAATGAGTAAAACAAATAGATTCACTGGCGGTCATTTTTAAATTTCCATTTTTTAGTCGGTTATAGTCCAATGGTACAGAATTACTTCCAATCTCAATTTCCCCAAACTGAAATAAGTTTTTCCTGCTATTAATACAATCTAATGTTAAGACCTTGTCTTTGATTAAAGCCGAGAGAAGGTTAGAAATGTCGTAAAAGCAGATACCTTCGAATATATCATGCATGGTGTCAAAATAGAAGTTTTGTGTAACATGAAAGTTCGGGATAGAGGCAAATATAGACATCGTTTTAATTCCAGTCACTAGCATTATTTAATTGGATATCTCGTGTATAGTTTTGTGGATTCCTTAAAGAATCTAAGTATTCAGTTGAATCATATTGCATTTCATTTTTTGTTCTTGTGCATATTCGACAAAATCGTTTCGCATCAAAAGATTGCACAAATCCCATGATACCATTTAAGGCGAGATTGTCTCCGACAACCAAGCTTAATATAAACCGAATATTTTTAATAATTAATAATTTCAATCCCTTCTTCAAGTTGTTTTAATTCTTCTATTAAGTGATAAAACGCAGTTTCATTCCCATGAACTTTTAAGTTTGTATTTGAAATAAAAGCAGCGGCAAATATGTACTCTAGTTTTGATAGTAAATATTGTGGCTTGAAGGAAAGTTAAAATAACAGGCATATAGAAAACACTAGCCAACAACCATTTTGTGAATTGTTTCTAGCATATTTTTATACCCTTCACCACTACTGTGGTACAGGGTATAATAAGTTTGTGCATTTGTATGTAACGCCAAGAAGGAAAAGTCTGAGACCCATCGTTTAGTATACCGATCGTCATAGAATTAAATTCTGAGTCGATTTAGCGATGTCCGTCTGTCTGTCTGTCTGTCCGTCTGTCTGTCTGTCTGTCTGTTGATGTATTTTTGTGTGCAAAGTACAGCTCGCAGTTTTAGTCCGATTGTCCTAAAATTTGGTATAGGGTCCTGTTTCGGCTCAAAGACGATCCCTATTGCTTTTGGAAAAAATCGGTTCAGATTTAGATATAGCTGCCATATATATTTTTCACCGATCTGGTCATAATTGGCGTGTATATCAACCGATCTTCCTCAAATTCCGTACATCCGAATATTTTATGAGTCTCGAAAAACTTGCAAAATATCATCCAAATCGGTTCAGATTTAGATATAGCTCCCATATATAGCTTTCGCCCGATTTACACTCATATGACCACAGAGGCCAATCCTTTACTCCGATTTAATTGAAATTCTGCACAGAGAGTAGAATTAGCATAGTAGCTATGCGTGCCAAATTTGGTTTAAATCGGTTCAGATTTAGATATATCTTCCATATATAGCTTTCGCCCGATTTACACTCATATGACCACAGTGGCCAATCTTTTACTCCGATATAATTGAAATTTTGCACAGAGAGTAGAATTAGCATTGTAGCTATGCGTGCCAAATTTGGTTGAAATCGGTTCAGATTTAGATATAGCTTCCATATATAGTTTTCGCCCGATATGGACTTATATGGCCCCACAAGCCAGAGTTTTGGCCCAATTTGGTTGAAATTTTGCACTAGGAGTACAATTAGTAATATAGTCATATGTGCCAAATTTGATTGAAATCGGTTCAGATTTCGATATAGCTCCCATATATATGTTTTTCTGATTTCGACAAAAATGGTCAAAATACCAACATTTTCCTTCTAAAATCGCCACTGCTTAGTCGAAAAGTTGTAAAAATGACTCTAATTTTCCTAAACTTCTAATACATATATATCGAGCGATAAACCATAAATAAACTTTTTCGAAGTTTCCTTAAAATTGCTTCAGATTTAAATGTTTCCCATATTTATACCCTGCGCCACACTGTGGAACAGGGTATTATAAGTTAGTGCATATGTTTTTAACACCCAGAAGGAGACGAGATAGACACATGGTGTCTTTGGCAATAATGCTCAGGGTGGATCCCTGAGTCCATATAACCATGTCCGTCTGTCTGTGAACACATTTTTGTGATCAAAGTCTAGGTCGCAATTTAAGTCCAATCGCCTTCAAATTTGGCACATGTTCCTAATTAGGGTCAGAATATAACCCTATTGATTTTGGAAGAAATCGGTTCAGATATAGATATAGCTCCCATATATATCTTTCGCCCGATATGCACTAATATGGACCCAGCAGTCAGAGTTTTATACCGATTTGCTTGAAATTTTGTACAAACGTAACACTTAGTCGTATAGTCAAGTGTGCAAAATTTTACTGAAATCGGTTCAGATTTAGATATAGCTCCCATATATCTTTCGCCCGATATGGACTTATATGGCCCCAGAAGCCAGATTTTTGGCCGAATTTGGTTGAAATTTTGCACTAGGAGTACAATTAGTAGTATAGTCAAGTGTGCAAAATTTGATTGAAATCGGTTCAGATTTAGATATATCCCAATTATATATCTTTCGCCCGATATAGACTAATATGGTCCTAAAAGCCAGAGTTTTGACCGAATTTGGTTGAAATTTTGCACCGGGAGTAGATTTAGCATTGTAGCTATGCGTGCCAAATTTGGTTGAAATCGATTCAGATTTAGATATAGCTCCCATATATATCTTTCGCCCGATATAGACTAATATGGTCCTAAAAGCCAGAGTTTTGGCCCAATTTGGTTGAAATTTTGCACAGGGAGTAGATTTAGCATTGTAGCTATGCGTGCCAAATTTGATTGAAATCGGTTCAGATTTAGATTTGGTTGAAATCGATTCAGATTTAGATATAGCTCCCATATATATCTTTCGCCCGATATAGACTAATATGGTCCTAAAAGCCAGAAATTTGGCCCAATTTGGTTGAAATTTTGCACAGGGAGTAGATTTAGCATTGTAGCTATGCGTGCCAAATTTGGTTGAAATCGGTTCAGATTTAGATATAGCTCCCATATATATGTTTTTCTGATTTCGACAAAAATGGTCAAAATACCAACATTTTCCTTGTAAAATCGCCACTGCTTAGTCGAAAAGTTGTAAAAATGATTCTAATTTTCCTAAACTTCTAATACATATATATCGAGCGATAAATCATAAATAAACTTTTTCGAAGTTTCCTTAAAATTGCTTCAGATTTAAACGTTTCCCATATTTTTTTTACTAACATTGTGTTCCACCCTAGTGCATTAGCCGACTTAAATTTTGAGTCTATAGATTTTGTAGAAGTCTATCAAATTCTTCAAGATCGAGTGATATTTAAATGTATGTATTTGGGACAAACCTTTATATATAGCCCCCAACACATTTGACGGATGTGATATGGTATCGAAAATTTAAATCTACAAAGTGGTGCAGGGTATAATATAGTCGGCCCCGCCCGACTTTAGACTTTCCTTACTGGTTTCTTATTGATTATGACCTACTAAGCACGAAAATGATTTTTAAAAAAATTTCTGTCGATTGGTTTTCGAGATATAATTTTTTTATTTTTTTTTTTTTTAATTTTTGGAGGTACACCTACAATTTTGAGCATATCTTTCGTTTTCTTTGACCTTTTTGATCCTAATACTACTCAAATTAAAGAAAATTGAGCCGTCTACAACTCATTCTCAGAATTTTCAAATCGGGTAAGTAGTTTGGATGTTAGCGGCTTAAAAAGGTAAAAAACGGCGTTTTTTAAGTAAAAATGTGGCAAAAAAAAACATATAAAAATTCATATAAAATATAAAAATTTTTTGTTTTTTTACGTGTAGCTGGAATCTTTACAAAGAAATTAAGCCCTTACTTAACAAAATCTGACAACAAATAGCGGACTTATATTTTTTTTTTGGTAAAACCTAAACTAACATAAGTAACCAAATCAACGCCCAAAAAAGAAATGAGTAGAAACAAAGGTATAACTGTACATTTTATGCCATGTGGAAAAACAGCTGACTTCTTCTTTCGATCTTTTACCAAAAAAATTATAAGTCCGCTATTTGTTGTCAGATTTTGTTAAGTAAGGGCTTAATTTCTTTGTAAAGATTCCAGCTACACGTAAAAAATTTTTATATTTTATATGAATTTTTATATGTTTTTTTGCCACATTTTTACTTAAAAAACGCCGTTTTTTACCTTTTTAAGCCGCTAACATCCAAACCACTTACCCGATTTGAAAATTTTCTGAGAATGAGTTATAGACGGCTCAATTTTCTTTAATTTGAGTAGTATTAGGATCAAAAAGGTCAAAGAAAACGAAAGATATGCTCAAAATTGTAGGTGAACCTCCAAAGCTTAAAAAAAAAAAATTAAAAAATTATATCTCGAAAACCAATCGACAGAAAATTTTTTAAAAATCATTTTCGTGTTTAGTAGGTCATAATCAATAAGAAAAAATATGCTAGAAACAATTCACAGAGAAAAGTTTGTTATTTGTTGCCTAGTGAAATACATGTGTTCCTAGTGGATTATTGATTTGAAAGTCGTAAAAATAGATAATGTACGGAATAATTAAATCGTTTTTGTATTTCGATACTTTCAATTTAAACAAATCACCCCCTGTAAAGTGACCAATGAATTCTGAGTTAAGAAATTTTTTGTAATTTTGAAGCGTACACTCTAAGAGATTAGGAATTTTAAAAATGGACTGAAACATGAATTTTAAGGGCATTATGTGAATATACGATTTGTTCATCTCTAAGCGGGGATTGTCATAGACAACAACTTCTGAAATGGTATTACTTATAACAAAGCTTTTGGGAGTTTCATATAAATGCAGATCCTTTAAAATTTTAAAAAGCCGGTGTTCAGTTCTTATTTCCTTGAATGGATTTTTACAAAACTCTATAATATATTGCAAATCATTTTGAATATCACCCTTGTCAATGAATTTTTCAATGGCTGTTGATATTGAAGATATAAGTAATGAGATTGAATTTTGAATTTCTATAGCTTTGTTTCTTGCCATAGAATTTTCTTGATATAATTGCAAAGATATACTTAAAGCCATCTTTTTAAGAGCATCTGATGAATCATCAATGCTTTCGGTATTGGTGATAACCAATGGGCTTGAACATGAATCGAAAAGTATGTTGTTGGTAAAATCTAAGTCAATGTCTTCATCAAAATTGGATAATGAGTTTGAATGTGTCTCATCTGCATATACTCGTAACGACAAAGATGCATTCAATGGGCGACATTCTTTTACACTCTCAATATATAAATATTGGCAGGACTGTCTTTTCTTTTTAATGGGGTGAAATCTTTCTAAATGTTTTCTAAAATTTGCGAATGCTGTAAAGCTTTGATTACAATTGTTCTGTATACATTGGATTTTAAAAATTTAGTATTCATTAAGTGGTCGGTTTTAAAATGTTCAATTAAAATTAATGAATTTTCAAATTTCTTTAAACACCGGTAGCAAGAATACATATTGGAATAGGACATTAAATAGCACTACAAAAATCTATTAGAGATGTTAATTTAGGTGATTTCGAATCATGAACGGTATGAATATCATAAAAAAACTTTTGAATAAATAACCATGGTTGTTCACATGTCTGGGGCTATCTTAGAGATAAGGAATGAAAAATTTTAAAACAAGTATCCAAACACTCAATGAATGAGTTAAGTTTCAGCAAATTGTTTTAAAAAAAGACATAGAAACCTTTAATATCAAAATCAGATAATCCTTCCACAATAAGAAATGGTTGTATAGTCAAACCAGCTGAATAGTACTTGTCAGTGACTGCATCGATTTTGTGTTTGTAATCGTTAATTGTCATTAAACGCAGGACAAAACTTTCTTGAGAATCCACGATGGTAACTTTTTTCATTCGCTTACCTCTTCCTCCAGCTTCAAATCTGGCAGGTGATGGCAATACAGCATTAAGCAGTATTATAAAAGAAAAGTAATTTCGGGAATACAAACTTTGTGAAAATTTGCTTTGGGCTATTCCCTATCAAGTTATAATAAAATTAGCAACAACTATGTACAATTGCTTTTTTCCGATTTAGTTTTCACTTTAAGGTGTGTACTATGTTCGTTTTTCGAGTTGAAAATCACTATATTTTCGCGATTACTTTTCCTGAAATAATCAAAATTATAAATGAAAACAAACATATTCCCGTAAAGTCATGCCGAAATCTATAGGAACAAGAAATTGCGCATCAATTGAGTTAATTTATCTGCTTTATATTGCATTGTTTTAGTAAAGTAACCGCGAAAATTTCAACTCGAAAAGCGAACATAGTACTTACCTTTAGCGGCTAAACTCGAACTTAATACTCACCTTTATTATACAAGAAGTCATAAACCACGCTGCAAATCATATAAAAGATAATGTTATGTATGAATAAAAATCAAAAAGGTCCAGCGGAACCTCGTCACGCACAGAAGGGTTAATTCTATAACACAATATATGGAAATACAGAAATCATTACCGCCAACGTGTAAAATCGTACAAACAACAATACCATCAGCCAACATGACAAAACTAGGTTTTTATGTTAGATGTTATGTCTGAATACATTGTTAAATTTTCTAATATATAATTGCTACAAGATTTATACCTACCTTTGCATTGATTTCGGTCGGGAAAACAACATATTTCGTCAAGGAAACGACGAAAATCTTGAGTAGAAAGCACCACATTGTTTTTGAGTATATCTTCTATATTTATTAATTTTCTTTTTGTTCGACCTTTATAAATATATAATGAAATGATTAATCAAGCTCGAGGTCTTTGTGTTTTTATTTGTTTTTATTTATTTATTCATTTGTCGATATTTCGCCTTAATCTGTAAGGCATTTTCAAGACGACCTATCAAAATAACATAAAACAAATACATAATAAGCCAAACATTATTACATTCTTTTACATTGACTTCTCTTTTTTCACTTACATTAACAATATGGACAAAAAACACAAACAAAACTTAAAGTTTATTTATCAACCTTTTCGGTCTCCGTTTGTTTTGTCACTGACTTCTTCTCTGCGTTATTGGACTTTGTTCATTCGTTGAACCAACAAGCGATAGTTGCTTGCGCATCCCTCCAGTTTGTCCAGTTTGTCAACTTTTGATTTGGTGTTCGTAAATAGAGATTGAAGTGTATTTGAAGTCTTGTGGGCAATTTTATAGTTTGATTTATCTATACATTCTGAATTTTCAAACCTTTCCGAAAGATTAGGTACGTAAATGACCGCTTTGTAAATTCGTGATTCTTTATCTTTTGGATATGTCGTTTTTTTCTCTTTAGTAGTTGATTTATTGTATTTTGTGGGAAGCTGTTGTCTTGTAATATTCTGATTATTTTCTGTTTGTTTTGTTTATGGAACCGTTGGTCACTCGTATTTAGGACCCTTTCGATGAAGTTATATGCAGTATTCATGATAATTCGTTTCGGATGTTTGGAATAATAATTCAGTAATCTTCCCGAAGATGTAGGTTTCTGGTACCAGTCAATTAGTATCTTATTCTTGTCTCTTGTCAACCGCATATCTAAGTACGGTAGTGAGCCGTTTTCTTCTTTTTCTAATGTGTGAGGTTCCTAACTGTGAGTTTAGTTATAGTTTTTTTTGATGATTGAAATTCCCTTCGAACATAGTAGCAAATGATTTTCTACATGGAAGAAAAAAAAAAGAAAAAATTTGAAAAAAATTTGGATTGGAAGTCAAAATTAGTTTGATGGAAGGAGAAAAAAAAGATTAGATTGGAAAGAAAATTTTCAAAAGAGGAAAACCGAAAGGGATACGATTGTGTGACCTTATCCCAGCTATATACGGTGCAATTTTTATTCGATTCGAAGTTTATTCAGAATACCGGACATTTTTGCACTAGGAGATAAGGAATTTTGCCAGCACAGGCTGAGGGGGGTTCAAGGACCCACAGCATCCAATTCCGTACAAAACCAAACAGCCGACTAACCTGAACATACAAGTTTTATAAAAATCGGAGAAAGTTGCCGTGGCAACACAATAACTTTCAACCAGAAAAGAAGAAAGTCCTAAAGAAAAAAAAAAAAAACAAAAAATGAGAAAAATAAAAATAATTTTCTATGCTAAACCATAATGATGGCGGGATATGAAAACCTTATTCCTGTGTAAAATTCTGAAGAAACCCAAAATATTTCAAATATAAGATATCGAGGCATTCAATGTCAACATAACCAAGAATCTGGCGAACAAAAATGGTCCTAAATTAATCAAAATCTATCAAGAAAATTTCACCCTACCGTCAGTAATTTGCATATTTACTAATATAAGCTAGTATTAATGATTTTTTTTAATTTAAATTTTATCAATATTTCTCCACACAAAATTATAAGTCCTAGACAGCTAGACAGGCAGTATCCAAGGATTTTCCAGTGAGTACCCACTTTATTCTTTCAATACAAAAATACCATTATATATATACTCCATTAATATTACTTTGTATTAGATAATATTTGTAAACTATGTACCTATTCTATGTTAATTTCACGGTTGTTACAAAATAATTCTTAAATTAAACTTAAATTTTGTATTGCCATGATAATTTAATTCGAGTCGGCCATTTAAATTCGCGAAATTGAGGACCTAAGCGTATATAATGTTAATGGGACAAAAAGGAAATGGCCTCAATATGAAGGCTAAGGTCAGTCCTCAAAGGTATGGACTTTTGGGTGGCAATAAGTGCTTCCCTCTTTCTATATGAATTCTATATATATCCTTTGCTTCAGATATAACCTAATGCTACCAAAAATTTTAACGTTATGTTAAGTGACCAACGCATATCCTTTCCGACAAGAACACCCCCCAAGCCCTGAGCAAGGCCGGATATTCTGGTAGCATGCGTCTGGAAAGGATATGGTCTGAGATGGTGGTCGTTACATAAATTAAATGGCGCCCAACGTGGGGCCGTATAAGTTGGAAAATACATATATAGACTGAAGTTAAACTTTTACTTATTGCCTCTGATACTTCCTCACAAATAAATTAAAATGGAGCAAAGGACAAGTATTAATTATTTTATATCAAATTTTGTTAGAGTTGGAATCTGAGTATCTGGATTAAAATATGGGACTTAAAACCAGCCTAAGAAGATTTGATTGGATTTTTTTTTTGCGTAGACAGTTTAACTATGTTTGAGATTTGGTCTTGGGACATAGCTCGAGCATCGACTCACATGTGAATGTCTACAAATTAACTTTGGAAATTCGGTTTCAAAATTTTGGTTGGTAAACTGATTTCTTTCTGTATGGATTGGCAGTGGGCGAGTATAGTCTACTGATGCCATCAGAGAAATTAGATTTACAATTAATTATATTTTTCAAAATTTTGATTAAATAGAAGGAGGGGGAAAGAAGTACATTAACATGACATACGCGGCAGTCTTCAAGAGTAGCGAACAAACTTCCGCATTCATAGATACAGAAAACTAACATCGTAAAACTTATTTAATTATATACTTAAATCGAAAAAAAAGAACAAAAACAAAAAAATATCAATTATGCCTTTAACTAGAAGTAGAGAAGATTTATCGGGTATAGATGTACCTACGAATTGCAGCTTCACTGTTGATCTTCAAGATAGTAATAGTAGAAATCAACGAAACAATCGTAGGACCATTAATACCAGATCACAAGCACGATTACAGGATGCTCAGCTCAGTGCAGGTCTTAACAACGCGGATAGAACCGATAGCGCAGATTCTAATAGAGCCAACGAGCGACCACGGCGAGACGTTATGGACGAAACAAGAATACGGTCTATCGTAAGTGAGTCTATACACGGTTTAAGAGAGGAGTTGTCTGACATTGTTGTGGGCGAAATGCGAAGCTTATTTCAAACACTGGATATTTCAGAACGAACACGATATGTACCAAATATACCTTTACCGGAAAGACAATCGGGTCCTATAAATAATTCGGTTGTTGAATCATTAGGAATGGATAAAGTACTAAATATTATTCGCAACTGGCGGATAAAGTTCACAGGGAACACAAATGATATGGATGTGGTTGAATTCATATACAGAGTGCAGATTCTTACTTCGGATAATTTGGGAGGAGATTACAATACACTTTGTAAACACGCCCATATTTTATTCGAAGGCAAAGCACTCGAGTGGTTCTGGCGTTTTCACCGACAGACAGAACAATTCGATTGGATGCGCCTTACAATGGCATTGAAGAATCAATATAAAAGTGATTACAGCGATTTTGATATTTTAGACGACATACGCAAACGGAAGCAAAAATTCAATGAGAGTATTGACGATTACTTGGAAATTATTTCTGGGATGTCTAATAGGCTTAAACACACTATGACCGAGGCGGACTTGTGTGAAACAGTCATTCGTAACTTGCGACCAGAAATTAGATTAGAATTACTACACTTAAACATTGATAACATATCTCATCTACGAAAAGAAGTTCGTAAACACGAACGATTTATGACGGAGTTTGGTGCGAAAGAACAAACATTGGCTAGAGCTCGAATAGCACAAATATCAGAGACGAGTGGAGCAGATCTTGCTATTGATCCCGCTGACGTGGACGAAATATGCGTTCTCAGAAATCTAAAGTGCTGGAATTGCACCATGGATGGTCATTCGAATACAGACTGTTTGGCACCTCGCCGAATATTTTGTTACGGGTGTGGCTTACAAGATAATTACAAGCCTTCATGTCCGAGATATTCGAAAGGCGCCCAGGGAAACTTGAAGGCGGATGTCCGAAAAAAATTTAACGGGCATCCGAATTAGACAATGAATTTATAAACCTAGACATCAGTCACATTATTGAACCTTTTCATAAGCGGTTAGAAAAACAGTTTAGACACAATAATTGGAATCTGTCTCGAAGGAAACAAAGATCAATCAATAGGATAAAAAAATATTACCAAACTTTACGACGCTATAGAAAATATACAATATCCCCAATAACGAACAAATTGCTAGACAATAGACCTTATATTAAAATTAAATTAGCAAATGATTATCATTTTGGCCTTTTAGATAGCGGAGCCAACAAAAGTGTCATAGATTTCAAAAAAGTTTCGGCAACGTTAAAACGGCAGACGGACACAGTCAAAAGGTACTAGGTACAATTATTCTTGATATTGAGTATGAATGTCAGAAAAGACCTTTTGAATTTCTGGTTGTGCCTTCAATATGCCAGGACATAATTTCCGGATACGATTTTTGGAAGGCTTTTGGGCTGAAAGTTTCATATCCATCCGTTAATGAATTAAGTATTACGATGGCGGAATCAGACCAAATTGAGTTGACAGAGGAGGAAAAGACTAAATTAGAATCTGTTATTGCAGCCTTTCCAAACTCAGAAGTAGAGGGATTAGGATGTACCAAATTAGTAGAACACCATATAGACACAGGGAACGCAAAGCCAATAAAGCAAAGATACTACCCAATATCACCAGCCATAGAAAAACAACTCACAGGAGAACTTGATAGAATGCTTGCTTTAGGCGTAATTGAAGAAGCGCCACACTCACCTTGGTCTTCTCCTACAGTGGTAGTGATCAAACCAGGAAAAGTTCGTATGTGTCTAGACAGTCGTAAGTTGAATTCGGTCACAGAAAAGGATGCATACCCCATCCCCAATATTGAAGGCATCCTGGCAAGACTTCCCCATGTTCATTGTATATCGAAAGTCGATTTAAAAGATGCCTTCTGGCAAATTAAGCTAAGTGAAAGTTCAAAGCAGAAAACTGCTTTTACCGTACCGAATAAGCCACTATATCAATTTACAAGGATGCCATTCGGGCTATGTAATGCCCCTCAATCTCTTTGTAGACTAATGGTTATGGTGATTCCATACAATCTGAAGACGAACGTCTTCGTCTATTTGGATGATTTGTTGGTTGTTTCGGAAAAATTTGAAGACCATTTGGCTCATTTGTTAGAAGTGGCTTTACACTTGCGTAAAGCAGGATTGACTATTAACGTAAGGAAAAGTTGTTTCGCGTTGAAAAAAGTTAAATATTTAGGGTATGTTGTGGGAAATGGAACACTACAAATAGACGAAGAAAAGGTACAAGCGATAAAGGATATTCCTGTTCCAAAGTCTATAAAACAGATTCGTAGGTTCTTAGGTATGACCGGCTGGTATCGGCGTTTTATTCAGGAATATTCGAGGATCACTTTTCCTTTGACAGAACTTTTGTCAAAGAAAAGAAAATTTGAATGGACCAATGAAGCGCAGGAGTCTTTTGAATTACTGAAACATCGACTAACGAATGCTCCAGTATTAGTCAATCCCGACTATTCGCAACCATTTATACTGCAATGTGATGCAAGTACCTACAGAATCGGGGCTGTATTGGCACAGGCCGATAAGGATGGACATGAAAGACCTATAGCTTTCATGTCACAAAAATTAAATAAATGTCAGCGAAATTATACCATCACGGAATTAGAATGTTTGCAGTCGTAATGGCTATAAAGAAATACAGGCCATATATAGAAGGACACAAATTTAAAGTCGTTACTGATCATGCAAGCTTGAAATGGCTCATGAGTCAAAAAGACTTATCGGGTCGGTTAGCGAGATGGTCTTTAAAATTACAAGGTTTCCATTTTGACATCGAACATAGAAAAGGAAAGCTGAATGTAGTACCTGATACGCTATCAAGAACTTATGAAGTTGAGGACGTGATTGAAGCTATATCGTTAGAAAAACCTCCCGCAATAGACCTAATGTCTAAAGCTTTTGACGGTGATAATTATAGGGAACTACGTGATACATACAAGAATTCGCAGGCACCCGATGTTAAAGTAGTAGATAAATTTGTGTATAAACGGACAGAGTTTTCGACTGGGGAAGACGATGAGTCGAACTTGTGGAAACTAGTAGTGCCAGAGGAATTAAGACATAGGTTATTTATTCAGCTCACGATGTCCCGAGTGCAGCACATGGGGGAATACGAAGAACCCTTGAGAGAATAAGGCGCTATTTTTATTGGCCCGGCATGGTAAGCCAAGTAAGAAATTATATAAATGACTGTAGTCTTTGCAAAACATCAAAAACGCCAACAACAATTTTGAAACCACCAATGGGAAAAATGGTAGAAACCCAACGACCATTCCAAAGACTTTACATTGACCTAATAGGACCCTTACCACGTACAAAACTACGGCACGTGGGAGTATTAATAATTTTGGACCACTTCTCCAAATTTACGTTTCTTAAACCGTTAAAGAAGTTAGAATCGAAACCAATAATTGACCATTTGCAAGAAATCTTTAATTGTTTTGGAGTTCCGAAAGAAATTGTGACAGACAATGGATCACAATTTAAGAGTCGAAATTTTGAAAGATTTTTAACAGATTTCGGGGTACGCCACATTTTAACTGCCGTGTATAGTCCCCAAACGAATGCCAGTGAGCGAGTGAATCGAACTATAAATGAGGCTTTGCGCTCGTATGTTCGAGACAACCAGAGAGAATGGGATGAATATATTGGGAGCATAAATTGTTCACTAAGGAATAGCTACCACGAAAGTGTAGGAAGGACACCGTACCAAATAGTCTTTGGACAACGGATGGTGACGCATGGACAGGATTATGAACTGATAAAGAATTTGAACAAGTTAGCTGACGAAGATGTATTCCTACAAAGACAAGACACGTTCCCCCTGATTCGAAACTCAATCAAAGAACACATGAAGAAAGCGTATGAAAAATACAGGCGAAGTTATGATTTAAGATCAAAAGCGAAGAGTTTTGAAATTGGTCAGGAGGTAATACGGAAAAACTTTGTGCAGAGTTCCAAAATCGAGGGATTCAATGCTAAATTAGCACCCGTTGGTAAGAAGGCAAAAGTATTGAGAAAACTAGGTCAAGCATATTACGAGCTACAGGATAGAGATAGTCAAAATAAAGGGGTTTATCACGCGAAGGATATATGGACATAACAAAAATTTTTTTTTTCTTTTTTTTTTTAAAGGGTGATGTATTATTGTGAGGTTCCTCACTGTGAGTTTATTTATAGTTTTTTTTTGATGATTGAAATTCCCTTCGAACATAGTAGCAAATGATTTTCTATATGGAAGAAAAAAAAAAAAAAGAACAAATTAAAAAAAAATTTGGATTGGAAGTCAAAATTAGTTTGATGGAAGGAGAAAAAAAAGATTAGATTGGAAAGAAAATTTTCAAAAGAGGAAAACCGAAAGGGATACAATTTTGTGACCTTATCTCAGCTATATACGGTGCAATTTTTATTCGATTCGAAGTTTATTCAGAATACCGGACATTTTTGCACTAGGAGATAAGGAATTTTGCCAGCACAGGCTGAGGGGGGTTCAAGGACCCACAGCATCCAATTCCGTACAAAACCAAACAGCTGACTAACCTGAACATACAAGTTTTATAAAAATCGGAGAAAGTTGCCGTGGCAACACAATAACTTTCAACCAGAAAAGAAGAAAGTCCTAAAGAAAAAAAAAAAAACAAAAAATGAGAAAAATAAAAATAATTTTCTATGCTAAACCATAATGATGGCGGGATATGAAAACCTTATTCCTGTGTAAAATTCTGAAGAAACCCAAAATATTTCAAATATAAGATATCGAGGCATTCAATGTCAACATAACCAAGAATCTGGCGAACAAAAATGGTCCTAAATTAATAAAAATCTATCAAGAAAATTTCACCCTACCGTCAGTAATTTGCATATTTACTAATATAAGCTAGTATTAATGATTTTTTTTTAATTTAAATTTTATCAATATTTCTCCACACAAAATTATAAGTCCTAGACAGCTGGTCAATAAGTGCTTATCGAGGCAGTATCCAAGGATTTTCCAGTGAGTACCCACTTTATTCTTTCAATACAAAAATACCATTATATATATACTCCATTAATATTACTTTATATTAGATAATATTTGTAAACTATGTACCTATTCTATGTTAATTTCACGGTTGTTACAAAATAATTCTTAAATTAAACTTAAATTTTTTATTGCCATGATAATTTAATTCGAGTCGGTCATTTAAATTCGCGAAATTGAGGACCTAAGCGTATATAATGTTAATGGGACAAAAAGGAAATGGCCTCAATATGAAGGCTAAGGTCAGTCCTCAAAGGTATGGACTTTTGGGTGGCAATAAGTGCTTCCCTCTTTCTATATGAATTCTATATATATCCTTTGCTTCAGATATAACCTAATGCTACCAAAAATTTTAACGTTATGTTAAGTGACCAACGCATATCCTTTCCGACAAGAACACCCCCCAAGCCCTGAGCAAGGCCGGATATTCTGGTAGCATGCGTCTGGAAAGGATATGGTCTGAGATGGTGGTCGTTACATAAATTAAATGGCGCCCAACGTGGGGCCATATCAGTTGGAAAATACATATATAGACTGAAGTTAAACTTTTACTTATTGCCTCTGATACTTCCTCACAAATAAATTAAAATGGAGCAAAGGACAAGTATTAATTATTTTATATCAAATTTTTTTAGAGTTGGAATCTGAGTATCTGGATTAAAATATGGGACTTAAAACCAGCCTAAGAAGATTTGATTGGATTTTTTTTTTGCGTAGACAGTTTAACTATGTTTGAGATTTGGTCTTGGGACATAGCTCGAGCATCGACTCACATGTGAATGTCTACAAATTAACTTTGGAAATTCGGTTTCAAAATTTTGGTTTGTAAACTGATTTCTTTCTGTATGGATTGGCAGTGGGCGAGTATAGTCTACTGATGCCATCAGAGAAATTAGATTTACAATTAATTATATTTTTCAAAATTTTGATTAAATAGAATGAGGGGGAAAGAAGTACATTAACATGACATACGCGGCAGTCTTCAAGAGTAGCGAACAAACTTCCGCATTCATACATAAAGAAAACTAACATCGTAAAACTTATTTAATTATATACTTAAATCGAAAAAAAAGAACAAAAACAAAAAAATATCAATTATGCCTTTAACTAGAAGTAGAGAAGATTTATCGGGTATAGATGTACCTACGAATTGCAGCTTCACTGTTGATCTTGAAGATAGTAACAGTAGAAATCAACGAAACAATCGTAGGACCATTAATACCAGATCACAAGCACGATTACAGGATGCTCAGCTCAGTGCAGGTCTTAACAACGCGGATAGAACCGATAGCGCAGATTCTAATAGAGCCAACGAGCGACCACGGCGAGACGTTATGGACGAAACAAGAATACGGTCTATCGTAAGTGAGTCTATACACGGTTTAAGAGAGGAGTTGTCTGACATTGTTGTGGGCGAAATGCGAAGCTTATTTCAAACACTGGATATTTCAGAACGAACACGATATGTACCAAATATACCTTTACCGGAAAGACAATCGGGTCCTATAAATAATTCGGTTGTTGAATCATTAGGAATGGATAAAGTACTAAATATTATTCGCAACTGGCGGATAAAGTTCACAGGGAACACAAATGATATGGATGTGGATGAATTCATATACAGAGTGCAGATTCTTACTTCGGATAATTTGGGAGGAGGTTACAATACACTTTGTAAACACGCCCATATTTTATTCGAAGGCAAAGCACTCGAGTGGTTCTGGCGTTTTCACCGACAGACAGAACAATTCGATTGGATGCGCCTTACAATGACATTGAAGAATCAATATATACACTTATACATTGATAACATATCTCATCTACGAAAAGAAGTTCGTAAACACGAACGATTTATGACGGAGTTTGGTGCGAAAGAACAAACATTGGCTAGAGCTCGAATAGCAGAAATATCAGAGACGAGTGGAGCAGATCTTGCTATTGATCCCGCTGACGTGGACGAAATATGCGTTCTCAGAAATCTAAAGTGCTGGAATTGCACCATGGATGGTCATTCGAATACAGACTGTTTGGCACCTCGCCGAATATTTTGTTACGGGTGTGGCTTACAAGATAATTACAAGCCTTCATGCCCGAGATGTTCGAAAGGCGCCCAGGGAAACTTGAAGGCGGATGTCCGAAAAAAATTTAACGGGCATCCGAATTAGACAATGAATTTATAAACCTAGACAACAGTCACATTATTGAACCTTTCCATAAGCGGTTAGAAAAACAGTTTAGACACAATAATTGGAATCTGTCTCGAAGGAAACAAAGATCAATCAATAGGATAAAAAAAATATTACCAAACTTTACGACGCTATAGAAAATATACAATATCCCCAATAACGAACAAATTGCTAGACAATAGACCTTATATTAAAATTAAATTAGCAAATGATTATCATTTTGGCCTTTTAGATAGCGGAGCCAACAAAAGTGTCATAGGTGGGAAATTATCAAATAAAATTAAGGATATAACAGGATTTCAAAAAAGTTTCGGCAACGTTAAAACGGCAGACGGACACAGTCAAAAGGTACTAGGTACAATTATTCTTGATATTGAGTATGAATGTCAGAAAAGACCTTTTGAATTTCTGGTTGTGCCTTCAATATGCCAGGACATAATTTGCGGATACGATTTTTGGAAGGCTTTTGGGCTGAAAGTTTCATATCCATCCGTTAATGAATTAAGTATTACGATGGCGGAATCAGACCAAATTGAGTTGACAGAGGAGGAAAAGACTAAATTAGAATCTGTTATTGCAGCCTTTCCAAACTCAGAAGTAGAGGGATTAGGATGTACCAAATTAGTAGAACACCATATAGACACAGGGAACGCAAAGCCAATAAAGCAAAAATACTACCCAATATCACCAGCCATAGAAAAACAACTCACAGGAGAACTTGATAGAATGCTTGCTTTAGGCGTAATTGAAGAAGCGCCACACTCACCTTGGTCTTCTCCTACAGTGGTAGTGATCAAACCAGGAAAAGTTCGTATGTGTCTAGACAGTCGTAAGTTGAATTCGGTCACAGAAAAGGATGCATACCCCATCCCCAATATTGAAGGCATCCTGGCAAGACTTCCCCATGTTCATTGTATATCGAAAGTCGATTTAAAAGATGCCTTCTGGCAAATTAAGCTAAGTGAAAGTTCAAAGCAGAAAACTGCTTTTACCGTACCGAATAAGCCACTATATCAATTTACAAGGATGCCATTCGGGCTATGTAATGCCCCTCAATCTCTTTGTAGACTAATGGTTATGGTGATTCCATACAATCTGAAGACGAACGTCTTCGTCTATTTGGATGATTTGTTGGTTGTTTCGGAAAAATTTGAAGACCATTTGGCTCATTTGTTAGAAGTGGCTTTACACTTGCGTAAAGCAGGATTGACTATTAACGTAAGGAAAAGTTGTTTCGCGTTGAAAAAAGTTAAATATTTAGGGTATGTTGTGGGAAATGGAACACTACAAATAGACGAAGAAAAGGTACAAGCGATAAAGGATATTCCTGTTCCAAAGTCTATAAAACAGATTCGTAGGTTCTTAGGTATGACCGGCTGGTATCGGCGTTTTATTCAGGAATATTCGAGGATCACTTTTCCTTTGACAGAACTTTTGTCAAAGAAAAGAAAATTTGAATGGACCAATGAAGCGCAGGAGTCTTTTGAATTACTGAAACATCGACTAACGAATGCTCCAGTATTAGTCAATCCCGACTATTCGCAACCATTTATACTGCAATGTGATGCAAGTACCTACAGAATCGGGGCTGTATTGGCACAGGCCGATAAGGATGGACATGAAAGACCTATAGCTTTCATGTCACAAAAATTAAATAAATGTCAGCGAAATTATACCATCACGGAATTTGAATGTTTGGCAGTCGTAATGGCTATAAAGAAATACAGGCCATATATAGAAGGACACAAATTTAAAGTCGTTACTGATCATGCAAGCTTGAAATGGCTCATGAGTCAAAAAGACTTATCGGGTCGGTTAGCGAGATGGTCTTTAAAATTACAAGGTTTCCATTTTGACATCGAACATAGAAAAGGAAAGCTGAATGTAGTACCTGATACGCTATCAAGAACTTATGAAGGTGAGGACGTGATTGAAGCTATATCGTTAGAAAAACCTCCCGCAATAGACCTAATGTCTAAAGCTTTTGACGGTGATAATTATAGGGAACTACGTGATACATACAAGAATTCGCAGGCACCCGATGTTAAAGTAGTAGATAAATTTGTGTATAAACGGACAGAGTTTTCGACTGGGGAAGACGATGAGTCGAACTTGTGGAAACTAGTAGTGCCAGAGGAATTAAGACATAGGTTATTTATTCAGCTCACGATGTCCCGAGTGCAGCACATGGGGGAATACGAAGAACCCTTGAGAGAATAAGGCGCTATTTTTATTGGCCCGGCATGGTAAGCCAAGTAAGAAATTATATAAATGACTGTAGTCTTTGCAAAACATCAAAAACGCCAACAACAATTTTGAAACCACCAATGGGAAAAATGGTAGAAACCCAACGACCATTCCAAAGACTTTACGTTGACCTAATAGGACCCTTACCACGTACAAAACTACGGCGTATTAATAATTTTAATTTTTGGGAGTATTAATAATTTTGGACCACTTCTCCAAATTTACGTTTCTTAAACCGTTAAAGAAGTTAGAACCGAAACCAATAATTGACCATTTGCAAGAAATCTTTAATTGTTTTGGAGTTCCGAAAGAAATTGTGACAGACAATGGATCACAATTTAAGAGTCGAAATTTTGAAAGATTTTTAACAGATTTCGGGGTACGCCACATTTTAACTGCCGTGTATAGTCCCCAAACGAATGCCAGTGAGCGAGTGAATCGAACTATAAATGAGGCTTTGAGCTCGTATGTTCGAGACAACCAGAGAGAATGGGATGAATATATTGGGAGCATAAATTGTTCACTAAGGAATAGCTACCACGAAAGTGTAGGAAGGACACCGTACCAAATAGTCTTTGGACAACGGATGGTGACGCATGGACAGGATTATGAACTGATAAAGAATTTGAACAAGTTAGCTGACGAAGATGTATTCCTACAAAGACAAGACACGTTCCCCCTGATTCGAAACTCAATCAAAGAACACATGAAGAAAGCGTATGAAAAATACAGGCGAAGTTATGATTTAAGATCAAAAGCGAAGAGTTTTGAAATTGGTCAGGAGGTAATACGGAAAAACTTTGTGCAGAGTTCCAAAATCGAGGGATTCAATGCTAAATTAGCACCCGTTGGTAAGAAGGCAAAAGTATTGAGAAAACTAGGTCAAGTATATTACGAGCTACAGGATAGAGATAGTCAAAATAAAGGGGTTTATCACGCGAAGGATATATGGACATAACAAAAATTTTTTTCTTCTTTTTTTTTTAAAGGGTGGTGTATTATTGTGAGGTTCCTCACTGTGAGTTTAGTTATAGTTTTTTTTGATGATTGAAATTCCCTTCGAACATAGTAGCAAATGATTTTCTATATGGAAGAAAAAAAAAAAAAGAAAAAATTAAAAAAAAAATTTGGATTGGAAGTCAAAATTAGTTTGATGGAAGGAGAAAAACAAGATTAGATTGGAAAGAAAATTTTCAAAAGAGGAAAACCGAAAGGGATACAATTTTGTGACCTTATCCCAGCTATATACGGTGCAATTTTTATTCGATTCGAAGTTTATTCAGAATACCGGACATTTTTGCACTAGGAGATAAGGAATTTTGCCAGCACAGGCTGAGAGGGGTTCAAGGACCCACAGCATCCAATTCCGTACAAAACCAAACAGCCGACTAACCTGAACATACAAGTTTTATAAAAATCGGAGAAAGTTGCCGTGGCAACACAATAACTTTCAACCAGAAAAGAAGAAAGTCCTAAAGAAAAAAAAAACAAAAAAGGAGAAAAATAAAAATAATTTTCTATGCTAAACCATAATGATGGCGGGATATGAAAACCTTATTCCTGTGTAAAATTCTGAAGAAACCCAAAATATTTCAAATATAAGATATCGAGGCATTCAATGTCAACATAACCAAGAATCTGGCGAACAAAAATGGTCCTAAATTAATCAAAATCTATCAAGAAAATTTCACCCTACCGTCAGTAATTTGCATATTTACTAATATAAGCTAGTATTAATGATTTTTTTTAATTTAAATTTTATCAATATTTCTCCACACAAAATTATAAGTCCTAGACAGCTGGTCAATAAGTGCTTATCGAGGCAGTATCCAAGGATTTTCCAGTGAGTACCCACTTTATTCTTTCAATACAAAAATACCATTATATATATACTCCATTAATATTACTTTATATTAGATAATATTTGTAAACTATGTACCTATTCTATGTTAATTTCACGGTTGTTACAAAATAATTCTTAAATTAAACTTAAATTTTGTATTGCCATGATAATTTAATTCGAGTCGGTCATTTAAATTCGCGAAATTGAGGACCTAAGCGTATATAATGTTAATGGGACAAAAAGGAAATGGCCTCAATATGAAGGCTAAGGTCAGTCCTCAAAGGTATGGACTTTTGGGTGGCAATAAGTGCTTCCCTCTTTCTATATGAATTCTATATATATCCTTTGCTTCAGATATAACCTAATGCTACCAAAAATTTTAACGTTATGTTAAGTGACCAACGCATATCCTTTCCGACAAGAATTTTATCTATTGCACTAGTTTTAATTATTCCAAAGAGGTCGTCCACATATTTAGTCAAGATCTTAGGTCTAATATCACAGTTTTCGAGACATTTATCCAATAGCTCTTCCATCACTATATCGGCTACTATTGGTGACGCTGCAGATCCCATGTGCAAACCCTTCTTTTGCATGTAAATGTTGTTATTGTATCTAAAATAACGGTTGTCCTTTATGCAAAAAGTGAGTATTTTCAGGAAGAGGCTCTTCGTCATGTGTGTATAATTTTGAAGATATGTCCATTTGCTTTCAATAATTTTTATTGCACTATCTACTGGTATACTAGGGAATAAGGAAACCACGTCTAATGATATCATCATCTCGTCTTCATCTATCACAGCTCCCTTGATTTATTTAATTTCTATAATTATATTAATTATATCATCTCTGTTATTTGAAATCAATTTATGATTTCCATTAGCAAGTGCTAGCAGAGTTTTCCCATTTGCGCTTTCGTTTAACAAAGATGTCAAATCCTATATGAAACATTTGCACAATCCTCAATAAGTTGCTATGAATATACAAAAACCTAATATTTATCGTACCTTAGATAAAACAAGTCCGATCCTGGTACAATTTGACGATGTGGCCGCAAAACGTTTCGTAGCTTGGATCGCTTCCTGTACTTGACACTTATCTTGTGCCGGATCGTGGTGTACATCCAGCTATAAAGGCGTTAACGTAATAATTTATTTTCTGCACATATACTTTTACTGCAATCTATCTATTTACCTCTCTCTTCTTCCATTCAAAAGTTTTTCTCTGAATTCCGCTCTAAGACCCACCGCAGGGACCGCATCCCTCAAGTCTTTTGTGGTGAGATATGGAAGGCTTCTGAATGTCACTTGCGCATCTAATAAAAGAATATGTCTGCATTAGTAAACAATACAAATGATAAAATATAATATAATTACCTTTTAGATATTTGAATATTGATGGCATTTCAATTTTTTCCAAGAAATGAAAAAGTTGTTCATTGTCAGAATCCTCTATTCCATTTTCCACGCAAATGATATCATCTTCAATTGGGGTTATATCTACAAATTCCCCATATTCGTAATATTCGCAAACTTCACTTTTTTCAGTCATGTTGTTTTCCAGTTTTAGACGCTTACTTATTTTTTCGAGAAATTAAATAAACTACGTAGGCGACCAATTAGATTTTAGCAACGGCTGCAAACTATTTTCAACGACTGCAAATCATTTTCAACGGCGACTTATAATTTTATTGTTGTTGATTTATTTAGCTAAATTTCAGGAATGTAAATGCACATTACCTTTTTCTATCATTATTTTGATTGATTTATTACCATACTTTGAAATTATATTGAAGTTGAAATTTGTGATCGCGCCGTTTCTTTCACAATGATGAACTTTAGGGCTGTTTTCTTTTTGCACTGGATACAACATTTGTATGGGCTATCCAGAACATCGTTGCACTGGTGTTCTATCCAGAACATCTCATCAGTGCAAGTCGCGCCTATCTTGCCAGATTGTGTTTTGATAAAGTGACGCTTCATCGATTCACAATAGCACTTTATTGTGACTAATTTATCGAAAAACATGAAATTCAAAGTGGTATAGTGTCATAAATAATCGCAGTAGTAAATATTCATTACTAATTGGAGCATTTCATACATTAAAAATGCAAGATATCACTTCTTTTCTGTGATTGTTTTTGAACAGCTGATGACAGTGTTGCATATTTTTGGAGATGTCCTGGATAAACGAGTACTCTGTTTTATTTTAGTCCGTGACTGCTTAGGGTATCCAGTGCTAAAAGAAAACACCCCTTTTGTTGTTCAGTACTTCAAAATGAAACGCCAATGTGCTAGTTAATACCAAAATAATACCGGATGTGTACGATTTGATATAATGGGGTATCAAAATTAAATGGTAACGTGATCCAATATATAAATACGAAACGGTAATGGCCACGTACCGCCCTTTTTCTACCAGTGTAGAACTCCAAGTAAAGCCTTGGAAGGAAATGAGAAGACTCCTTATGAAATGGGGCATAGTTGAAAACCTAAATTAAAATATTTAAAAGTATTTGGTTCGACAATATATGTACACAATAAAATAAGAAAAATAAATTTGGATGGAAAATCGGTTAAGAGTATTTTAGTTGGATACGAACCAAATGGTTTTAAATTGTGGGACGTGGTATCCCGAAAATTTATTGTAGCTAGACATGTCATTGTCGATGAAGCCAATATGATAAACTCTAAGACTATAACTACAGATAAACTACAAATGCATGACTCAGAATACCAGAATGAGAGTATGGAACTAGAGGATCAATTCCCGAAGGATAGTACGGAAGAGGATCAAATTAATTCTTGGAATGAGAACAATGAAAGTCGGAGTTCTAATCTCCCGAATGAAAGTACGGAAGCAGTACAATCTAATTTCCCAAATGAGAGTACAGAAATTGAAGAGTCTTTCCCGAATGATAGTACGGAAGAAATATCGAGTGTTTCAATATTTGATGGGCAGCCTACTGAAATAGTCACAAGTCTTGATAGTGTTGATCAAGTTAAGATAGCTCGTGATCAATTGCCATATTCCGAGTTAAATGAAGATGAAAACAAGTAAGTAATAGTCGGGCGGGGCCGACTATTTCCTACCCTATACCACCCTTACTGAATTAGTAATCATAAGCATTTGTGGGGTAACATTGATATAGGTTTGGGAGATAAACCGCAGTTGCATATTTAAGAAAATTAAGGGGTACATGTTTATAAATCCAAATTTGTAAAAATCGAGCAATATTCTTATGTAAGAGCTACAAGTACGTATAAATATGATTGGCTAGTACATCAAAATTAGAAATTTGAGTAACATTGGTTAATAAATAAGAGTACTATGGCCAAATTTGGGAAAATCGAGCGATGCATATATATGGAAGCTATATCTAAATCTGAACCAATTTGCATAATATTTTGCGGGTTTGATTAATACTACAAAAGGTTACGTTGTGCAAGATTCGAGTAAGATCAGTTAAGAAATGAGGCCTGTATGGTCAAACATAAAGTTATTAGGGGCGAATTTTTCAAAATCGGGCGTTACATATATGGGAGCTATATCTACATCTGAACCGATTTCAATGAAATTTTGCAGTTAGTACTATAGAGGACTGGATCTAGCCAACTTTGAGTAAGATCAGGTAATAAGTAACATATATATGGGAGCTATATCAAAATTTGATCCGATTTCTTCCAAATTCAAAAGCGTTCGTCCTTGTGCCCAAAAAACTTCCTGTACCAAATTTCATCAAAATCGGTTAATAATTGCGACCGGAATCCTGTGAACAACAAATACATGGACAGACGGACGGATGGACACCAAGCGCTAGATCGACTCAGGAGGTGATTCTGAGTCGATCGGTATATTTTTTATGGGGTCTAAAATCAATATTTCTGGTAGGCACATTTTTGGCAGATCAAACTTATTATACCCTGACCACTATGTGGTTTAGAGTATAATGAGGTCAGACGAAGTGAACGGTTAAAGGATAGACCGCTAAGATCTTATAGATTTTTAAATAGTTGCGTAATGAATGCACATAATTTCTTGAATGATGATGTCAAAAATATGAGGAATAGATTAAATTGGGAAGAAGCAATCAAAGACGAATTAGGTTCTCATTTGCTTAATAAAACTTGGTCAGTTGTTGATTGTAAATGGGTTTTTACAATAAAGAACGATGAATATGGCAATCCAGTTAATATAAGGCAAGGCTTGTGGCGCGTAGTTTCATACGGAGATATTTGATCGATTATGATGAAACGTTTGCACCAGTGGCTAGAATTTCTAGTTTTCGACTAATTTTGTCAATTTCAAACCAATATGATTTAAAGGTTCACCATATCGATGTTAAGACAGAATTCTTAAATGGGACATTGAAAGAGGAGATTTTTCTCCTGATGAAAGGAGACATAGATATAGTTCTTATTCAAGAACCATACATATATAAGAACAAGATCTGTGAATTAAGCACTCCGGGTTTCAAACTTTTGCATAATACCGGTAACGATATAAATCGAGCATGTATAATTGCTAAAAACGAACTAAACTTGTTTCTGCTTCCTTCATTGAGCAATGCAGACACTGTCGTTGCCAGTCTAGAGATATCCATATGCAACTATTGGGTATCTTCGGTCTACATGGGACATAATAGGGAGATGCCACCCTGTGCCGTTAAGACCTTAGTTGAGGTGTCACTAAAAACAAAGACAAAACTCATTATGGGATGCGATGCAAATGCACATCATAGTATTTGGGGAAGTAGTGATACTAATGCAAGGGGAGAGTCGCTAATAGTGTTTATTTTGCGTACTAACCTGGTAGTTTGCAATAAGGGAGATGCACCAACCTTCGTCACCAGGAACAGACAAGAGGTTTTGGACGTAACGTTGACCTCTCCTGAACTGAATGATAAGATATCTGAGTGGCAAGTTTTGAGGGAAATAGCTTCTCACATCATCGCTACATCAGTTTCAGATTGGCTGTTCGTACTTCAAAGACCATATTTCCGCCAAATGTTAGGAAAGCTGATTGGAATAGGTATAGGGAATCGTTCAATTCGATGATACCGGAAATGCCGGAGACAAATATGAGCCCTGTGCAAGATATCGAACACGCAGTGGAGCGGATTACTAAGGCCTTCAACATTTCACTGAAAGCTGCTTGCCCTAGAGGAAAGCCAAGGAAAAAAAATCGGCCGCCATGGTGGACTACGGAGTTAAGTAATATGAGGAAATCCTGCAGGAAGCTCTTTAACAAAGGAAAGTCCACAAGAGCTCCGGAGGATTGGGACACTTACAAGGTGAATCTGAGAGAATATAAACGAGAACTGAGAAGGTCTCAACAAAACTCTTGGGATGATTACTGTAGCAGTATTGTGAATACGTCAGAGGCTTCCAGACTACGGAAGGTACTAGCATCCACTAACACCGCTCCAGGTTTCATTAAAACATCGGAGGGAAATTGGACAACCTCCAGTGAGGAGACGTTGGAGGTACTTTTGGACACACACTTCCCTGGAAATCAGACGGTTGAACCATGTTCCGGCGGTGTAACAGAGGCTCAGCGATCATTTCCTATCGAGGAAATTGTGTCGGAATCTAGAATAAAATGGGCTTTAAATAGCTTTGGACAATTCAAATCCCCGGACCTGATGGAATTACTCCGGCGGAGTTACAGGCAGTGGCTGAAAGAATTATCCCCTGGTTGACGGTGATATATAAACGATGTTAAACTTAGCATATATTCCAGAAAAGTGGAGGGAAACAAAAGTCGTCTTCATACCTAAAGCAGGAAAAGCTTCTCACTCGAGTGCGAAGGATTTTCGACCAATCAGCTTATCCTCATTCCTACTTAAGACCCTGGAGAATTATTGAAAGCTCACTATCGTCAAAGAATACACAATCGTGACGTTTCTAGACATAGAAGGGGAGTTCAATAATGTCTATCCGAGCTCGATATTAAATGGATTGACAACTCTGAATGTTGATCCAGGTATACTTAGGCTGTTAGACGCACTTCAGAAACCGACTTCTTTAGATAAAGTTCAGCGTATGGCGAGCTTATGTATCTCAGGCGCATTTAGTAAGACCGGAACAGACTCCCTTAATGTCATGCTACATCTATTGCTTTTAGACATTTTGGCCAAACAGTCAGCTGCAACAACGGCTGTGCGGTTGCGCGAGCTATCGCTGTGGTCGGAAAAAATGTACGGTCATAGTTCGGTCCTCAAAATAATGCCAGATGTGCCTAACGTAGTGGATTATACCGTGGCAAAACCACTTTTCGACAAAAAGTTTGAAACTCTAATTCCCAACAGTGAGGCGTGGTGTACACAGACCCGGGGAATAAAAGATATATAGATTTCTATACTGATGGCTCCAAATTGTATGGACAAGTGGGGTTCGGAGTATATTCTAAAGATCTGGAAATTCGAATAGCGAAAAGATTACCTAATCACTGTAGTGTTTTTCAGGCTGAAATATTGGAAATAAGAGAGGTGGTGAATTGGCTGAGAAGTAATGTTCCAACAAATATTGGCATTAATATATACTCAGACAGTCAACCTGCAATAAAATCCTTGGACTCTGTGTTCCTTAACTCGAAAACGGCCATAGACTGCCGCAAATCTCTCAACGAGATGGCTGAGCAGTACAATATTCACCTAATATGGGTGCCTGGCCATAGGAACATACCGGGGAACTGCGAAGCAGATGAGCTAGCAAGGCTAGGAACTACCTTACATATTCCAGGGGAACTAGAATCTGTTGGTATGCCTCTGGCCACCTGCAAGCTCTTACTGCGTGAGAAGGCTGTTATGATGGCCAATATTCGATGGGAAAATTGCAAGGGTTCTAAAGACACCAAGCAAATATGGCCCCATTTAAACTTAAACCGCACACTAGATATGCTAGTGTTCTCAAGGCGTCAGATAGCACTCCTGATATCTGCTATAACGGGTCGCTGCCTGATAGGCGAATTTGCAAAAACTATAGGTGCGAAGTATAATGACTATTGTATAAGCTGTCATGACGTGGAGGAAAAGGAATCAATTAAACACCTCTTTTGTGAGTGTCCTGCTTTTTGTGTAAGGCGTAAGCGAATTTTAAGAGCATATAGCTTTAGATTACTGGCTGACCTGGAAAACGTTAACTTAAGCAGTTTGTTAATGTTTTTGGAGCAATCTGGTTGGTTCCAAAAAAGTTAATAATAGAGAAGGTTCAGTGGTTAATACTAGAAGTGCCCATATGTAATAGGTACTTTTAGTTAAATGTGGTATCACAATGGAGTCTACGTGAGCCTGAAATTTAATCGGGCTGCCACTTTAACCTAACCTAACCTAACCTAAAGAGGAGATATATATGACGGTTCCTCAAGGATTACCACATGGAAAAAATAAATTTTACAAACTGAACAAGTCTATTTATGGACTCAAACAGAGGGCTAGATGTTGGTTTGAGCAAGTATTAAAAGAGATTGGGTTTGTCAATTCTGATGTAGATCGTTGCATCTATATTCTTGAAAAAGGAAATATTTCGAAAATAATATACGTATTGTTGTATGTAGATGATTTGGTAATAGCAACTAAAGAACTTGAAACAATGGCTGGATTCAAATCTTACCTTATGAGTAAATTCAGAATGACTGATTTGTCTGAGATTAGATATATTATTGGAATTAAAATCGAAAGACATGACAATCAACTAAATCTTAGCCAGTCAGCTTATATAAAGAATGTCTTAAGGAAATTTAGCATGGATGAATGTAATGCAGTTAGTACCCCACACCCAAATAAGATTGATTACGTGGCGTTAAACTAGGAAGAAAACTAGGAAGAAAACTGCAATGCACCATGCCGTAATTTGATCGGATGTTTAATGTATATCATGATTTGTAAGCGTCCTGATCTTTGTACATCAGTAAATATTTTAAGTAGATATACGAATAAAAATAATCATGAGTTATGGGAATGTCTTAAAAGAGTTTTGAGATATCTAAAGGGTTGATGTGGATTCTGACTGGGCTGGAAGTGAGAGTGACAGGAAAAGTACGACTGGCTATTTATTTAAAATGTTTGAATCATGTCTTATTTGTTGGAACACACTAGGTTAGGTTAGGTTAGGTTTTGTGGCAGCCCGATGTATCAGGCTCACTTAGACTATTCAGTCCATTGTGATACCACAGTGGTGAACTTCTCTCTTATCACTGAGTGCTGCCCGATTCCATGTTAAGCTCAATGACAAGGGACCTCCTTTTTATAGCCGAGTCCGAACGGCGTTCCACATTCCAGTGAAACCACTTAGAGAAGCTTTGAAACCCTCAGAAATGTCACCAGCATTACTGAGGTGGGATAATCCACCGCTGAAAAACTTTTTGATGTTCGGTCGTAGCAGGAATCGAACCCACGACCTTGTGTATGCAAGGTGGGCATGCTAACCATTGCACCACGGTGGCTCCCAAACACACTAGTAATCCCTCATGTCACAGTAGATCCAATCATATAAAGTATCATTTGTCAAGAGAGCAAATCGAAAGTAAATTAATTTCCATTGAGTATATTTCCACAGATGACCAGCTCGCTGATATTTTAACAAAGTCGTTACCTGCAGTCAGATTCCTGAAGCTGAGGAGCCAATTGGGTCTCACCGATTAAAATGGACGCTGTTCAATTAAATAATTATTTTAACAAATCTTTAATATTGATATTTCTTTTTTGTACTCAAGAACGGAATTATTTTTTTTTTGGTTTGTACTATGAGTAATGTACAATTTAATTTATCTTTAATTTATTTAATATTGGTCTAATTGGGGTTTTCCCAATTCTTACAACAAATGTTGGACCATAAGTTGCACTACTCCCCAGAATGCTCACGTTCTCTTGCTATAATTAATATTGGACTATTATTTAATTTTTATGTTATTTATGTTATTTATATGATCCTTGTTTCTTTTGAGGAGGTGTGTTGAAGTCACAGAAAATTCATAGTTAGCAACACTGACAGTTTAGTGTTGTACAAAAAGTCGTTAAAAAATGACATTCACCATTGTAACTTCAAATTGGATGATGCAATATTTATTTTACATTTCATCATATAGTTGTGTTTATGCAAATTTGTGACACGCAAAAGAACCAAGGATCAAATCAATATATTGGTTAGAGCGAGATATAGCTAATGGCATGCATCTTAGTGGATATCATAATATATGAAGTATTCTTGCCATGGACGCGTTTTTCCTTACTTCTTTTCTAAAACCACAAATGACAAGGCGCGTGACGGTGAACAAAGAAAACTAAATAAAATAATTAAAAGGAGAAAAACAAAAATACTGTTTTTTTATTTAATGTTGGGCATCCAGGAATTGAATTATTCAATACCAATAAACACAGGATGAGCGTTTTTGAAATGCAACACCTTTTCAATTTGAGGGTAAATATTATTTTCAACATAAATTAAACTTGAGCTGAAACAGGTCATCTTAAATACATTTTCAAATTGTTTGCGAATTACTTCCAAACCGCCAAAATGTTGACGAAAACTTTGAAGATAATTGGAGAAAACTTTGACAAAAAACTACACTGAAATGCAATGAAAAAACCACATGGTTTTCAATACTACTTTATACAACGAAGGTCGTGGTAGAGATAAAAAATGTGGAAATTTTTTGATAATTAACTGAAATTACTCAAAATATTTTGTAATAATTGGTAAGTAAAAATAAAACACGAAATTAAAACTTTAAGGAAGTCACTAAACTCAAATCTCTTTGCAGACAACTAAAATCTGCATTCTTGGAAACATTAAGAGTCTGGCCGAAAATGATAGTGGCTTATCGAAAAGAGAAAGTTTCCATAAATCAAAGTGCAACGAATTAAACTTGGTATTTATGTTTTTCCATATCAATAACTACTGGCGGCAATATCAATTCACATTTTTTGTGAATTGATATTACTGGAAATGTATTCTAACTCTCCGGCCAGCAAGTTCCTTGCAAATTACCCGAATTTTACACCAATTTTGTGACACCAACGTTCTTGAGGAAATCGAATTTTGTGTTTTTCAATACATTTTGTGGCACGAAGTACGTGGTCAGTTGGAAAAAATACAAAATTATGAGATATTTTTGACAATAGACTGAAATTAATCCAAAAAGTTAACTATAATTGGTAAGTCAAAATAAAAAGTGAAATGAAAACTTAATGGAATTCACAAAACTCGATTGTTTTGCAGAAAACTAAAATCATTGGATTCTATATTCTTGGAAGATGTTGGCCGATGAAAAAATAATGAAGGAAACAATAAAGAAAAGTTTCCACAAAACTTTCAAAGTGCAACTAATTAAAAAAGTGCAACAATTCCTATATCAAGAACTTCTGGATGAAAATGTTCATTACATCATGTGAATTCCTCTTGCTGGAATCTACTCTAAGACGCAGGCCAGCAAGTTCCTCAATAGTAATTATTTCAAATTGCCAGCGTATTAATTAATAAGATGCAGCATGTTTATCGTAATAATCCGCGATTTCATTAGGTTGAATTCCTACATGTGAAGGTGTCCAGATTAGTATGAGTTTTGACAGCTTTGCATTGTTGACCTTGGCGTGAATGTCATTTACAAGGTAGTTGTGTGCAGTGTTATTTCGCATTAGGAGGCATGCATTTTTGCTATCCGTGAGGATTGCCGCCTTTTCAAAGCCATCTTCAATTATTGTGTCAATACCTTTGTCCAGGGCATGTAGTTCTCCAGTAATAGAGGAAACTTTTGTTGATAAACGAAACAAAAAATTTTGGCTTGTAGAAATGTTGCAGGCCGAGCATTCAGTTGACTCATTTGTTACCGAGGCATCCGTGGCCCATATACAGAGGCCTTCACCTCTGAGATCAGTGATTTCTCTTCTACACCCAGAAAACAAATTCGCTGCCTCAACCGAATTATTTGCAAACCGAAAGCAGGTGGTTCCATCAACTATGAATGGCATCTGTCAGCACAATTGTAACTGCATGGTAGTATGTTGGATCAACTTTGCATTGGTTGTCGAAATCTCACATTAATTGTTTGGTTTGTTGGTGCAACCGCCCTCGATGTTCTATATTACCCTAACCAAATTCCAATATTAAATGAAAGGGCAGATTATATTGAGATTTTATTAATTCATTACAAGATTTACAATCATAATAAACTACGAAAATAAATACAAAAGATGCTAACACCAAAGGCTTTTGATCTATATCTGAGATCAATTTACAAAGGGATGAAATAATGTTTGTCTATTTTTATAGGGATACTTTTGTACACCAATGGCAGATGGTTATTATATTGTTAGTATGTGGTCAAACTACAAAACCTAATTCAATATATACTTGCCAGAAATTTCCTTCCTAAGCCGCTAGATATAAATATAGATCGAATTAGAACCGCCGTTGAATCGTCCTATGTGTTTAATACAATAAAAAAGATCGCTTGCCGTAAAAGGTATTTGTGTTTGTTGGTGTATAAAGCCTGCGATTTTTATTGAAACTTTTATAATATTATGTTTTTACTAAGTAGATACGATACTTACCTTAAGCCAAATTCTACTTTGCACTTGGTAATGCGAACATTATTATTCAATTTATTGCGGACTATTAAAAATTAATTTTAGTGTCGCTGTTCCCCGTTTTGCAAGTTCTGTAGCGTCATACCATCTAAATTGTCAATGTTGATATTACTATTTACTTATTGCAACAACTAACATACTCGTACGTGCGTCCCATGATTGAACTAAAATTCTTTTAGTATACTCAACTTTTGGTTATACTAACCATTTGTTGATTCCCATGCTGTAGGTTAGCTCAACAACATAAAACTAAATTGATCGACATTGGTTGTTATTATTATAGAAATATGGGTTTAGCTAGGGTGTGTATCCCTAGTTAGACCCATATTTCTCCTTAACATTTTATTTTGAAAGGTAGTGATTTTTTCTTCAAGATATTTTGGCGTGTTGGCCTTTGAGGAAATCAGATATTCATTTTTTGAGAAAACAATGGATTTTGTCAACTTATTGGTGATTGCAGGAGAAAGACCGCATTTTAATGCGCACCGCATTTAATGGTTAGCGTTTTTAGGGCAATGATGGATTTGCCACGAGAGGATGAAATATCATTGAAGTGAAATTTGATTTTGTTAACTGTTTTTATCAGTTTGCCACAAAGTGATATAAGAGGAATTCTCCTTGCTCCTTTTTCTACATACATGACTGGTGTTTTATCTGTATTTATTTTTCGTTTAAGATTTGACAGGATTGTGTAAAATTCCAATAGTTTGTTTTGTAAAATTTTGGTTATGGTATCGAACTCTTTTCCGTGCGCTACACGCACAGAAAAAACATGTTTGGACATGGTTGCCGCATCCATTTAATGCTTATCTAGAGTATGTAATTGTCGCGAAAACCATGTATTTTGTCTTTGTAAAAATAATTTTCGAGCGGAGAAAAATATATGTTGGCAATAAGCATTTAAATGGTTCTCAAATGCCGCAAACATGTTCTATTATTTAAATGATAACATTTGAGACCATTATATGGTCAGGAAAATCATGTATCTGACCATTCAATTTTTTTACTTTTTTGCAGAGAAAAAAGTATTTTTATAGTTTACGTATAGACATGTCTACAACCATTACATGGCCATAAAGACCATGTACATTGTTTTCGTGACCATTTAATTTTTTAATTTTTTTGCAGCGACAAGAATTTTATAAAAACATTGAGCAGGTACACACGATTTTCATTTTGCGCGTCAGTCGTGTGTTGATTGTTTCTTGGAATGGACGGAGAATACGGAATTATTGTGTTTTGTGTTAATTTATTTATTCAGAAATGGCACGTGGTTTTATGTGAATACAAAAAAGGAAAGTGTAATTGAAAAAAATATACCTGGTTTTTGTTCTGCATTTTGATATATGGTATAATTTATTTTTATTTGCAGTTATGCAGTCTGATGTCTGCGTTTGTACATTTGATGAGCACGAAGTAAATATGGAATGATGACTTATTGTTGAAATTGAACCAAACTAGAGTGTGTAAAAATATGTGAAGTTTGCTTGCACGACATTATAAATACAAATAAACAATGAATTAGTTTATAAATAAATAAAAACAAATAAATAAAGTTGATTTTGTGTTTTCTTTTCTCAAGTGGCGTCCTTTTTTCGACGACGAAAAAAGTTTTTTCATAAAAATCAAAACATTTTAGGTTGTGACCATGTTCTTTTAACTAGAAGAAAAACATTTTTGACGAATAACATAACATTTTAGATCGTGACCATTGTCTTTTAATGGAAACAAAATTCTTTTTATCAATATAATAACATTTTAGATGAGGACAATTGTATTTTTCTTAGAACCATGTTCACTGAGCCAACATGGTTGCAGGTTAAAATGTTACATGGTCGCCGCAAAAATAGCTGCTATCATATTATTTTGCTCTTCGAATATGATTGTGGCAATCATGTTTCTTCTCTGCGTGTAGTATTATGAAGTCGTCAGCAAATTGTATTGAAGAGGGTTGGACTCGGGCAGCTACCTTGTGGAATACCATTTGTAACTTCTACACTGTCATTTCCCATAACTAGAATTCTTTTGCTCAGAAAGGAGGATATCCATGTTGTAATTTGTTCCGGAAGATTGAGACTGATCATTATATTTTAGAGAATTTTTATATCTACACCCAGAAAACAAATTCGTTGCATCAACATTCACAGTCTATTTCTGATATCCAAACGAAAGCAATTGCGAACGAACGGTAGTCACTAACTTTCGTCTAGATTTGGGTTTCTCTAACTTCCTTTCGTTCGTTCGCATTGCTTACGTTGCTGTCAAATGCTAGCATTACCAGATTTCAATTATTTAAATTTCCTGAAAAAGGCCCATACATTTTAAAAATGATTTTCCATAAAATTCAATCTGGCACCAGATCTCAATTATTTCAACAAAGATAATTGAGTATAACAAGATTAAGCATTGTGCTCTTATAAAGAGAAAACAAATGTCAAGGTGTAGAGGGCTATGAGAAAAAATTGTTTTATTTGTCAATTTTTTCCAAAGCAGCTCTGCCCAATAATAAATTCAAAACGCCAATATTCACATAAAACCATAATGAATATTCGCTTTAAAATACGCATACGTTTTATTTTAATTTTCTACAATCGTTTTGGTATTGCTTTTGTGGGTTTTTATTCAGAAATTTATGAAAAACACAAATGTTATGATATTTTCCGACGCAAACGGCAGTACATTTGAGAGACACGTCGACGCAAACTTTATGATATTTTGTTGGCAGAGTCCTCTGGTGCTTCAGTTTTGCTATGCCAAGACTGCATCTTCTTCTCAATTATCTTTGATTTCAATTTCCTGAAAAAGGCCATACATTTTAAAAATGATTTTCCATAAAATTCAATCTGGCATCGCCGTTAATTTCAAACATTTCCCGCTTCTGATATTTAATTTAAAGGGTGATACGGTCAAAATTTGGTCAATATAAACTTGACGTATTTCTTTCAATTTTGCATTTAAAAAACCTGAACACCCCTCATTTTGAAGGTGTGTGTGTGTAGAATGTTGCTCCTATTTTGATTGTGGAATTCACTCTTCAGTTGTCAAAATGCCGTCCAAGCAAGAAGAGCAACGTATCAAAATTTTGCTCGCGCATGGCGAAAATCCGCTAAAAGTTGCCAAATCAACCGTTACAAATGTAATTAAAGTGTTTCCTGGCTGTCGAGCCAGGAAGTCTGGATCGGGGGGAAATCGAAAACCGGAAGCCTCTGAGACGACAAAGAGAGTTGCTGGTAGTTTCAAGCGAAACCCTAACCTCTCTCTCCGAGATGCCGCAAATAAGCTGGGTGTATCGTCTACAACCGTGCATCGAGCCAAAAAACGAGCCGGACTATCGACTTACAAGAAGCTAGTGACTCCAAATCGCGATGATAAACAAAATACGACGGCCAAAGCGCGATCCCGGAGGCTGTACACGACGATGCTGACGAAGTTTGACTGCGTGGTAATGGATGACGAAACCTACGTCAAAGCCGACTACAAGCAGCTTCCGGGACAGGAGTTTTATACGGCAAAAAGGAAGGGGAAAGGTAGCAGATATTTTCAAGCACATAAAACTGTCAAAGTTCGCAAAGAAATATCTGGTTTGGCAAGCCATCTGTACCTGTGCCTTGAAAAGCAGCATTTTCATAGCTTCCGGGACTGTCAACCAAGAAATCTACGTGAAAGACTGTTTGAATAAACGTTTGCTGTCTTTCCTGAAGAAACACGGTTGTTCCGTACTGTTTTGGCCGGATTTGGCATATTGCCATTACGGTAAAAAGGCCATGGAGTGGTACGCCGCCAACAACGTGCAGGTGGTTCCCAAGGACAAGAACCCTCCCAACACGCCAGAGCTCCGCCCAATTGAGAAATACTGGGCTATTGTCAAGCGGAACCTAAAGAAGACCAAAAAAAACTGCTAAGGACGAGCAGCAGTTCAAGGCAAACTGGCTTTCTGCGGCAAAGAAGGTGGACAAGGTGGCTGTACAAAATCTGATGGCAGGTGTCAACCGTGAGGCCCGCCAATTTGGAGTTGGAAAAGCGAAAGTCTAACTGAATATTTTTCCTGAATTTTATACTAATTGAACTTGAAAAAGAAATTTAATTTGATTTTTTAAATAAACGATTTCACCGATTTACACGCGTTTTCCCTTGACCAAATTTTGACCTATCACCCTTTAGCTCAATACTTGTGTTAACAAATTAGCCCGCGTAGAGAGATATGGATTTGTATTTCAATATTTCTACAATAATTACAATTCAGTTCTCCATTTAATGAGAATGTATGTGTTTATTCGTGTTAGACTTTCCCTTATGGCGGTCTCTATGGCGGTTATAAAGAAAAAATAGATCGACATAAATCACTTTTATGACATATTTACATTAAACGCTTTAATCAATTTATCAATTATTAAAGCAGTGATTTTGACATTTCAGTTCGACAAAATGAGATTGAATCGAGTTAGAGAAACCCAATTTTAGAGATTACGTTACGTCTTCGTTCGCATTGACTTTCGTTTCGATTAGATAAACCAAAATCAGCTGTTTTTCGTTTTGTATGCGAAATAGGCTGTCAGCAGAAATAGGCTGTCAGTTTATAAAAAGAGCACATACATATTTGTTGTGATGCATAGAAAGAGTGCAAAAAGAGTACTTTACTAAAAATAGAGCACTTTTGCGTGCTCGTTTGGCCTATCTTTTTTTAAGAGCACATTTTGTAAAAAAGAACACATGTGCTCTTTAAAAGATCACGTCTGGCATTTCTACCTCAACCGAATTATTTGCCAACAGAAAGCGGGTGGTTCCATCAACTATCAATGATATTTGTCATTTATTACAAGATTTAATAAATTGTGAAAATAAATATAAAATAGATTGGGTGCTAACAACAAAGTTTTTTTAACCTATATGTGAGATCTATTTACAGAGGGATGAAATAATGTTTGTCTATTTTTATAGGTTTATTTTTGTACACCAATGGCAGATGGTTATTAGATGGTTATTATGTGGATTTTATGTACTTAATACAATAGAAAAGCTCGTTTGCCGTAAAAAGTATTTGTGTTTTTTGGTGCATGAAGCATGCAAATTGTATGAAAACTTTTATAATAGGGCTGTTTTCTTTTTGCACTGATAACCAGTGCTAAAAGAAAACGCAAAACGTGTAACCAGTTCAAATTTCGATTTTGATTGGCAACACTTGGTCCCCAGCTGTTAAAATCAAAGTTATTGTTTACAAATAAAAATAGGGGGTATAAAATTAATAATCAATTTAAAGAAATAAGTGTACCAAAAACGAAAGAGTGATTATTTAGTGCAAATGGATTTGAAGCTTATACAACAAGCATGAGTGTATATGTGGCATGACAAGTGGAGGACCATCAATTGAAATGGATATATCAATTGCACCGCCATCACAAAAGCCTAGTTAACGCAATGCCTTTAAAATGGATGGCAAAACAAAATATGACAGTTTCTTAGATCAACTCAACAAAAATGACTTCATCTTCAACTAGTAGTGCAGCGACTGCGCCATATGGGAAGTCATTCAAATGGTGGTGCAGAATTATTTAGTGGAAATAATGAAGGGCCATTAATTGAAAAAGATAAGCCGATTGCACCTAAATCGCAAAAGTTTGTTTCACTCAAGGCTTTGAAATTGGGTGGCAAAATATAAGATGTTGATAGTTTCTTAGAACAATTCAACAGTGAAGCTTAGACATAATGTGTGATTAATTTAAAGTGAAACTAACCAAATATTGTATTGAAATGAGCAAAGGCAAGATCCTTTTTGGAAAATAAATCAGTAAAAGTAGAATATAATCATATATTTTGGCACATTTTATTATGACAAAAGTATTTCTTTAAAATTGGCCTTGAAATTAAATAAAATTTTATCGAAATAAATTATCCTCATAATTGATGGTAAGAACTACTTCAATTGTTCTTGCGAACCGTAACATATTTCCTCATATTTCGAAGCATTCATCGATACATTTTCAGATTTTCTCTATTTTAAATTTCTCACCTCTTAAACATATTGTTGAACAAGTGGGAAATTTAAATCAATTCGCCTGGCTATCAAAGTTTCAACATGGCGACTGAAATTTTTGTTTTCGTAATCTAAAACTACCTTACTAAATCTGTCTTGATAAGAGTTACAGAAAAATTAATTAGTTGCAATTTTACGACTTAGCAGCGGCTATTTTAGAGTGAAAACATATTCATTTGTTCTTTTTTGCCCAAATCGGAAAAACATAAATTTGGGAGCTAAATCTAAATATGAAATTGCAACCAAATTTAGCCTAATTTATGACACTATCAGTTGTACTCCTAGTGAAAAATTTAAAGCCAATCAACAATAAAATAGGTTAGGTTAAAGTGGCAGCCCGATTAAGATTCAGGCTCACTTAGACTATTCAGTCCATTGTGATACCTCATTAACTAAAAGTACCTATTACATATGGGCACTTCTAGTTTTAACCGCTGAACCTTCTCGATTATTTTTTTTCGCTGAACCAACCAGATTGTTCCAAAAACATTAACAGACTGCTTAAGTTAACGATTTCCAGATCCGCCAGTAATCTGAAGCTATATGCTGCTAAAAGTTGCTTGCGTTTTACACAAAATGCAGGACACTCACACAAGAGGTGTTTAATTGATTCCTTTTCCTCCGCATCATGACAGCTCATACAATAGTCATTATACTTCGCGCCAATAGTTTTTGCAAAATCGCCTATCAGGCAGCCACCCGTTATAGCAGATATCAGTAGTGATATCTGACGTCTCGAGAACACTAGCATATCTAGTGTGCGGTTTAAGTTGAAATGGGGCCAATTTGCTTGGTGTCGTTACAGCCCTTGCAATTCTCCCATCGAACATTTGCCATCATAACAGCCTTCTCACGCAGCAGGAGCTTGCAGGTAGCCAGGGGCATACCAACAGATTCTAGTTCCCCTGGAATATGTAAGGTAGCCCCTAGCCTTGCCAACTCATCCGCTTCGCAATTTCCCGCTATGTTCCTATGGCCAGGCACCCATATTAGGTGATTATTGTACTGCTCAGCCATCTCATTGAGAGATTTGCGGCAGTCGATGGCCGTTTTCGAGTTGAGGAACACAGAGTCCAAGGATTTCATTGCAGGTTGACTGTCTGAGTATATATTAATGCCCACATTTTTTGGAACATTACTTCTCAGCCAATTCGCCACCTCTCTTATTGCCAATATTTCAGCCTGAAATACACTACAGTGATTAGGTAATCTTTTCGCTATTCGAATTTCCAGATCTTTAGAATATACTCCGAAACCCAATTGTCCATTCAATTTGGAGCCATCAGTGTAGAAATCTATATGTATATTCTTTATTCCCGGGGTCTGTGTGCACCACGCCTCACTGTGGGGGATTAGAGTCTCAAACTTTTTGTCGAAAAGTGGACTCGCCAAAGTGTAATCCACTACGTTAGGCACATCTGGCATTATTTTGAGCACCGAACTGTGACCGAAACTTTTTTCCGACCACAGCGATAGCTCGCGCAACCGCACAGCCGTTGTTGCAGCTGACTGTTTGGTCAAAATGTCTAAAGGCAATAGATGCAGCATGACATTAAGGGAATTTGTTCCTGTCTTGCTGAATGAGCCTGAGATACACAAACACGCCATACGCTGAACTTTATCTAAACAAGTCGGTTTCTGAAGTGCCGGCCACCAGACTACAACACCATATAGCATTATAGGTCTAGGTTAGGTTAGGTTAGGTTAAAGTGGCAGCCCGATTAAGATTCAGGCTCACTTAGACTATTCAGTCCATTGTGATACCACATTAACTAAAAGTACCTATTACATATGGGCACTTCTAGTTTTAACCGCTGAACCTTCTTGATTATTTTTCTTTGTTGAACCAACCAGATTGTTCCAAAAACAGTAGCAGACTGCTTAAGTTAACGTTTTCCAGATCCGCCAGTAATCTGAAGCTATATGCTCCTAAAAGTTGCTTGCGCTTTACACAAAATGCAGGACACTCACACAAGAGGTGTTTAATTGATTCTTTTTCCTCCGCATCATGACAGCTCATACAATAGTCATTATACTTCGCGCCAATAGTTTTTGCAAAATCGCCTATCAGGCAGCGACCCGTTATAGCAGATATCAGGAGTGATATCTGACGTCTCGAGAACATTAGCATATCTAGTGTGCGGTTTAAGTTGAAATGGGGCCATATTTGCTTGGTGTCGTTACAACCCTTGCAATTCTCCCATCGAACATTTGCCATCATAACAGCCTTCTCACGCAGCATGAGCTTGCAGGTAGCTAGGGGTATACCAACAAATTCTAGTTCCCCTGGAATATGTAAGGTAGTCCCTAGCCTTGCCAACTCATCCGCTTCGCAGTTCCCCGGTATGTTCCTATGACCAGGCACCCATATTAGGTGAATATTGTACTGCTCAGCCATCTCATTGAGAGATTTGCGGCAGTCGATGGCCGTTTTCGAGTTGAGGAACACAGAGTCCAAGGATTTTATTGCAGGTTGACTGTCTGAGTATATATTAATGCCCACATTTTTTGGAACATTACTTCTCAGCCAATTCGCCACCTCTCTTATTGCTAATATTTCAGCCTGAAAAACACTACAGTGATTAGGTAATCTTTTCGCTATTCGAAGTTCCAGATCATTAGAATATACTCCGAACCCCACTTGTCCATCCAATTTGGAGCCATCAGTGTAGAAATCTATATATTCTTTATTCCCAGGGGTCTGTGTGCACCACGCCTCACTGTTGGGGATTAGAGTCTCAAACTTTTTGTCGAAAAGTGGACTCGCCAAAGTGTAATCCACTACGTTAGGCACATCTGGCATTGTTTTGAGGACAGAACTGTGACCGTAACCTTTTTCCGACCACAGCGATAGTTCGCGCAACCGCACAGCCGTTGTTGCAGCTGACTGTTTGGCCAAAATGTCTAAAGGCAATAGATGCAGCACGACATTAAGGGAATTTGTTCCTGTCTTGCTGAATGCGCCTGAAATACACAAACACGCCATACGCTGAACTTTATCTAAACAAGTCGGTTTCTGAAGTGCCGGCCACCAGACTACAACACCATATAGCATTATAGGTCTAACCTCTGTCGTGTATAGCCAATGCACAATTTTTGGTTTTAGTCCCCACTTTTTTCCTATTGCCTTTTTGCACGAGTACAAAGCTACCGTTGCTTTTCTCGCCCTTTCTTCAATATTAAGCTTAAAGTTAAGCTTCCTGTCCAAAATAACGCCAAGGTATTTTGCACACTCACCAAAGGGAATTTTAATACCCCCTAAGGAAATGGGCCTAACCGTGGGAGTTTTGCGATCTTTGCAGTACATGACTAGTTCTGTCTTTGCAGGATTTACCCCAAGACCATTGTCTTTCGCCCATTTCTCAGTCATCCGGAGGGCCCTCTGAATAATATCTCTGATTGTGGATGGGAATTTTCCCCTGACTGCTAGAGCCACATCATCTGCGTATGCCACCACTTTTATCCTTTCTTTTTCTAGGGAAACCAGAAGGTTGTTTATAGCAACATTCCAAAGAAGAGGTGATAGAACTCCTCCTTGGGGAGTGCCTCTGTTCACATACCTTTGTATGTTTGCTTCCCCTAGTGTGGCTGAAATACGTCTCTTTATTAGAAGTTCGTCTAACAGCCTAAGTATACCTGGATCAACATTCAGAGTTGTCAGTCAATTTAATATCGAGCTCGGATGGACATTATTGAACGCCCCTTCGATGTCTAGAAACGCCACGATTGTGTATTCTTTGACAGATAGTTAGTTTTCAATAAAGCTGACTAGTTTATGTAATGCGGTCTCAGTAGACCTGCCCTTCAAGTATACATGCTGTCGTTTCGAGAACATACTTGAATCGACGCTAGTTCTAAGATAAATATCTATCATCCTCTCCAGAGTCTTAAGCAGGAATGAGGACAAGCTGATTGGTCGGAAATCCTTCGCCCTCGAGTGAGAGGCTTTTCCCGCTTTAGGTATGAAAACGACTTTGTTTCCCTCCACTTTCCTGGGATATATGATAAGTTGACACATCCTTTATATATCCCCGACAACCAGGGGGTAATTTTGTCAGTCACTGCTTGTAACTCCGCCGGAGTAATTCCATCAGGTCCGGGGGATTTGAATGGTCCAAAGCTTTTTAACGCCCATCTTATTCTAGATTCCGATACAATTTCCTCGATAGGAAACGACCGCTGAGCCACTATGGCACCGCCAGAACCTGGTTCAACCGTCTGATTTCCAGGAAAATGTGTGTCCAATAGTACCTCCAGCGTCTCCTCACTGGACGTTGTCCAATTGCCCTCCGATGTTTTAATGAAACCTGGAGCGAAGTTAGTGGATGCTAGAACCTTCCGTAGTCTGGTAGCCTCGGACGTATTCTCAATACTGCTGCAGTAATCATTCCAAGAGTTATGCTGAGCATTTCTCAGTTCTCGCTTGTATCCTCTCAGATTCTTCTTGTAAGCGTCCCAATCCTCAGGGGCTCTAGTGGACTTTGCCTTGTTAAAGGGCCTCCTGCAGGATTTCCTCATATTACTTAATTCCGTAGACCACCATGGTGGTCGATTTTTCCCCCTTGGCTTCCCTCTAGGGCATGCAGCTTTCAGTGAGATGTTGAAGGCCTTAGTAATCCGCTCCACTGCGTGCTCGATATCTTGCACATTTTCATCATCGTTCATAATATTGAACGATTCCCTATACCTATTCCAGTCAGCTTTCCTAACATTTGGCGGAAATATGGTCTTGGTGGTATGAACATCAAATTTGAAACTGATGTAGCGATGATCTGAGAAGCTGTGTTCACTTAAAACCTGCCACTCAGATATCATTTCATTCAGTTCTTGCGAGGCCAAGGTGATGTCCAAAACCTCTTGCCTGTTTTTAGTGACAAAGGTTGGGGCATCTCCCTTGTTGCAGACTACCAGATTAGTACGCAAAATAAGCTCTATTAGCGACTCTCCTCTTGCATTAGTATCACTACTTCCCCATATACTATGATGCGCATTCGCAACGCATCCCATAATGAGTTTCGTCTTTGTTTTCAGTGACTCCTCAACTAAGGTCTTAATGGCACATGGAGGCATCTCCCTGTCATGTCCCATGTAGACAGAAGATACCCAATATTTGCATTTGGCTATTTCTAAATTGGCAACGACAGTGTCTGCATTGCACATTGAAGGAAGCAGAAACAAGTTAAGCTCGTTTTTAGCAATTATACAGGCTCGATTTACATCATTACCAGTATACTGCAATAGTTTGAACCCCGGAGTACTTAATTCGCATATTTTGTTTCTATAAACGTATGGTTCTTGAACAAGAACTATGTCTATGTCCCCTTTCATCAGGGGAACTTTTAAGGCAGCACATGCAGCCTTACAATGATGAAGATTTATCTGGAGGATTCGTAGGACCATCGAGATTTTCAACAACCGTCACATCAGCCGCTTCAATCGAGTCATCAAGAATGTCCTCTTCAGAGATCTCGGTGACTCGCAATAACCATAGGTTCTACTTTGGTGTGTTCTGAGGCAGTAGAAGCTTCCTCACGCATACGGTATCTATCCATGTCTTCAACTTTGGTATCTCCCTCGACTTCGCAAGAGGATCCGCTTACTTCTGATTCAGATAGAGGCTTGTCCATTTCGGAATCCTTTAGCTGATCGTTTTTATACACCTTCATTTGGATATAATGAAAGCCATAACATACACGGCCCTGAGACTTTGCTAGATGTGGCAAAGACTGAGTGTTCAGCACCTGTGAGTAGACGACAGGCAGAGCATTCTCATTTTAAGGAATCGCTTTGTTTCGCCGACAGCGTGCTTGGGTCGACTGATCCTAACTTCTTTAGGATAAACAAAGCATTTCTGCGTTCCTTGAATCTCTTTCGTGAGGAATTACCTCCTTTTGATGTCGTTACCTTAGAAAAAGTTCGACTTGTCAGAGTGTCGCCACCTGTCGACCCGTCTACAGGTCGACTAATTGGGCCTAACTCTTGGTCATTGCCCAGATTTATAACTCCAGTCGATACCCGTCCACTGGGCCCTGAAGTTAGCAACCCAGTGGATGACTTGGAATTTCGCTGCATGGTGGCTTAATATCCACCACATAATGAGTTTCGGGAATTCCAAACGTTTTGGGTTGTATAGATGGAAGTTATATATCTGTGCGAACACCTAAACACAAGATTCGATCAACCTATGCCAACCGTCATGATACTGTATCAATAACAATGCAAGGAATATGCGATTCAAAACTGCGATTTCTCGATGTGTACACTGGCGTACCCAGCAAAATTCACGATTCGAGAATATTGAAATTGTCGTTTATTTCTAAAGATTTGCCGGCATTATGCTCCCCAAAGTTTTATTTACTTGGAGATTCGGCTTATCCATTAAGGGAATATCTATTAACACCATATAGAGACTATGGAAATATAAGCGAATCAGAAAAAAATTACAACTTGAAGTTTTGTCAAACCCGGGTAAAAATTTAAAATGCTTTTGTGGTTTTAAAATGTCGCTTTCGGCAGTTAATGCGATTGGACTTTCACAAAGTGGAGACAATGGCAAAATTTATTATATCGTGCTGTGCCCTACATAATATTTGCATTGATAGAGATGATTTATTAGAAGAATATATAGAAAATACAGAAGAAGACTACATCGTAAACAATGAATCTTCGAGCGAAGACCCAAGAAATGCACTGCAAACCCAACTAGGACAATTGAAAAGAAACGAACTCAGAGACTATTTGTATGTGTCGTTAAATTAAATTTTATTTCAATTCCGTTTTAAGAACTTTGCTATTAGAATTAAGATTTGTTTTTAAACAAATTGATAATATCTTTTTAATAAAGTATAACCTTAAAGTATAACCTTTTTAATAAAGTATAACCTTACAAATAATTTATTTGTACTTCACATTTTGATTTGTTTTTTAAACAAGTTATTTTTAAAGCGAATTCAAGTCATGCGTAGCTGCTGTCTTGATATTAGTGCCCTGGTCCTGTATATCGAATGAAAACTTTATTTCCTATTCCAAACGAAAGAAAATTGATTTTGGTTCCTCTATTTTGAAAGGCAAATCACTTCATATATTGTTGAAACGATCGTATACAATATGAGTCATAGAAAGAGTAAAAACATTTTTAAAATTTGAACGAATTCTCAAGCCAAAACTTTGAAAATACTAATTTTTGACAATCAATGTATGCTTATACAAAAAAAACGAACATTCAAAACTAGAAAAACCCGAATTGATTCGAATTCGAGTTACCGCTTTTCTTTCGAATGGCGTATCGTTCGATATATCGGAACAGGGCATATAGTATATATAGTAGAATATGTATATAATAGTATACAGTATAACATAAAATTCATTTATATGTGTATTTCACATATCTTAACTAGGAATAATCTATGGTATAGTAACTCATTATTTGTTTTGAAAAAGTTTTTCCATATACTCTTTCATTTCTTTGATGGCTTCCATTTTTTCTTTGTGTCGTCTTTCTCTTGCTTCTTCCTTCATTTTGGCAATCTCTTTTAATGCGTCCTGCACGGATGACTTTCTTTTGCTTGGATTTTCTTTCTCTTTCACCTCTTTTTTAACACATTTCTGGCTGCTTATTTGAATCTCAGGTTCGATGGAATCGTCTATTGCATTTATTAGCATCAACTCCTCTTCAAAATCTACTTTTTGTCTTTGCGAACATGAGGTATTGTTATTTTCAACTGCCAATTTCTTACGTCTCAATATGGTCTTGTTATTTGGAATGTCTTCAGATATTTTGTACCACATCTCCTTTTTGTTTTTAAACCGTTTTAAAGGGCCGATTTGCGGCAAATACCTCCCATAAAAATCCAAAAGCATTCTTGTTTCACCTTCCGACCACACTAGTGACAAGATATAAAAAATTACTCTTTTAGGTTAGAGCGTTGAAATATAGCAAAAAGGCGAAGGCAAGGAACTGGTGTTGCATTTTAGGATCCAAGTGGGGAAGCAATCAGAACGAATTCTGTAGTAGAGTAATAATAATATACTTGCCACAAATTCCAACAGCCATTGTGTCTTCTCCTTGTCCCCATAATGTAATTTTATAAACCTTACCATTAACCTGTTTGTAACACGTAGGACTTGTAGCTTCGCCTTTATAAATATCACTCGATCTGGACAGAATTTGATAGACTTCTACAAAATCTATAGACTCAAAATTTAAGTCGGCTAATGCACTAGGGTGGATCATAATGTTAGTAAAAAAATATGGGAAACATTTAAATCTGAAGCAATTTTAAGGAAACTTCGCAAAAGTTGATTTATGATTTATCGTTCGATATATATGTATTAGAAGTTTAGGAAAATTAGAGTCATTTTTACAACTTTTCGACTAATCAGTGGCGATTTTACAAGGAAAATGTTGGTATTTTGACCATTTTTGTCGAAATCAGAAAAACATATATATGGGAGCTATATCTAAATCTGAGCCGATTTCAACCAAATTTGGAACGCATAGCAACAATGCTAATTCTACTCCCTGTGCAAAATTTCAACTAAATCGGAGTTAAAAATTGGCCTCTGTGGTCATACGAGTGTAAATCGGGCGAAAGCTATATCTGGGAGATATATCTAAATCTGAACCGATTTCAACCTAAATTGGCACACATAGCTACAATGCTAATTCTACTCCCTGTGCAAAATTTCAACTAAATCGGAGCAAAAAATTGGCCTCTGTGGTCATATGAGTGTAAATCGGCCGAAAGCTATATATTGGCGCTATATCTAAATCTGAACCGATTTCAACCAAATTTGGCACGCATAGCTACAATGCTAATTATACTCCCTGTGCAAAATTTCAACTAACTCGGAGCAAAAAATTGGTCTCTGTTGTCATATGAGTGTAAATCGGCCGAAAGCTATATACTAGAGCTATGTCTAAATCTGAACCGATTTCAACCAAATTTGGCACGCATAGCTACGATGCTCATTCTACTCCCCTGTGCAAAAATTCAACCAAATTGGGGTAAAACTCTGGCTTCTGGGACCGTATTGGTCCATATCGGACGAAAGATATATATGGGAGCTATATCTAAATCTGAACCGATTTCAATAAAATTTGGCACACTTGACTATAGTACTAATTGTTCTTCTTGTGCACAATTTTAAGCAAATTAGGTTTAAACTCTGGCTTCTGGGGCCATATAAGTCCATATCTGGCGATATATATATATATATATATATATATATATATATATATATATATATATATATATATATATATATATATATATATATATATATATATATATATATATATATATATATATATATATATATATATATATATATATATATATATATATATATATATATATATATATATATGGGAGCTTTATCTAAATTTGAACCGATTTCTTCCAAAATCAATAGGGTAGATCTGAGCCAAAACACATACTTGTGCCAAATTTGAAGTCGATTGGACTAAAACTGCGACCTAGACTTTGATTACAAAAATGTGTTCACGGACAGACGGACATCGCTATATCGACTCAGGAGCCCACCCTGAGCATTTTTGCCAAAGACACCATGTGTCTATCTCGCCTCCTTCTGGGTGTATCAAACATATGCACTAACTTATAATACCCTGTTCCACAGTGTGGCGCAGGGTATAAAAACGGAGTGCAACATTGACTTTTGAAAATAAACCGAAATTATAATGAATATAAATATATTGAAACTAAGATTTTAATGCAATGTTGTTGCTTATTAATTCCGGTTTATAGATTTAAGGTAATAGGTTAGGTTAGGTTAGGTTATGTGGCAGCCCGATGTATCAGGCTCACTTAGACTATTCAGTCCATTGTGATACCACAGTGGTGAACTTCTCTCTTATCACTGAGTGCTGCCCGATTCCATGTTAAGCTCAATGACAAGGATTTAAGGTAATAAGGGAACTGACGACAAAAACTTTTTGATAATTTATAAAATTATTTAAAAAGAAGTTAGCAAAGTCGGGAGGGGCCGACTATGTTATACCCTTCACCACTGTGCAGTCCAAAATTGTTGTTGTCATCTCCACTCCTGCAAATTTGTTGGGAGCTACGTTGTGCCATTTTTTCCTTAATCGGAAGAATATATGGCGCTTTAACTAAATCTGAACCGACTTGGATAAAATTTGACACCATACCATATTTCCCCATACCATATCTACCAAATCAGGCGTATATATGGGAGCTATATCAAAATTTATACCAATTTGAACTAAATTTGGTACAAAATGCAAAAATCTTAAATCTATTTTCAGGGCAAAATTTCAAGTAAATCGAAATGAAAATTTGGTCTCCGGCAGTTATATGAATCTAAATCGGGCGACAGATATATATGGGAGCGATATGTAAATCTGAATCGATTTCAATGAAATTTATACTATTAATTGTACTCCCTATAGAAATAAAATTTTGAAAAAAAATTTCTTATAGAAATAAAACTTGGACAAAATTTCTTATAGAAATAAAACTTGGACAAAATTTCTTATAGAAAGAAAACTTGGAAAAAAAATTTATAGAAATAAAATTTTGACAAAATTTTCTATATAAATAACATTTTGACAAAATTTTCTATAGAAATAAAATTTTGACAAAAATTTCTATAGAAATAAAATTTTGACAAAACTTTCTATAGTAATAAAATTTTGATAAAATATTCTATAGAAATAAAATATTGACAAAATTTCCTATAGAAATAAAACTTGGACAAAATTTTCTATAGAAATAAAACTTGGAAAAAAATGTATAGAAATAAAATTTTGACAAAATTTTCTATATAAATAACATTTTGACAAAATTTTCTATAGAAATAAAATTTTGACAAAGTTTTCTATGGAAATAAAATTTTGACAACTTTCTATAGTATAAAATGTTTAAAAAATTTTCTATAGTAAAAAATTTTGACATAATTTTCTATAGAAATAAAGTTTTGGTAGATTATTTTTAGCGATATGGACCAATTTTTGTGTGATTGGCCATCGGCTATATATAACTAAACACCGATAAGGACCAATTTTTGCATAGCTGTTAGCGGCCATATACTAACACAATGTACCAAATTTCAAACGAATTGTGCTCCTCCAAGAGTTTCCGGATGTCAAATCTGGGAATCGATCTATATGGCGGCTATATGTAATTGTGGACCGGATGTATTTTGATCCTTCAAGAGGTTCTGGAGATCAAATCTGAGGGTCGGTTTATATGGGGGCTATATATAATATGGACCGATATAGACCAATTTTTGCATGGTTTTTAACACCACGTACCAAATTCCAAACTAATCGGTTGATTTTTGCTCCTCCTAGGCTCCGGAGGTCAAATCTGGGGATTCGTTTATATGGGGGCTATACGTAAAATTGGTCCGATATGGCCATTTTCAATACCATCCGACCTACATCAATGACAACTACTTGTGAAAAGTTTCAAGACGATAGCTTGTTTCGTTCGGAAGTTAGCGTGATTTCAACAGACGGACGGGCATTCTTTGATCGACTCAGAATTTCACCACAACCCAGAATATATATACTTTATGGGGTCTTAGAGCAATATTTCGATGTGTTACCAACGGAATGACAAAGTTAATACACCCTATGGTGGAGGGTATAAAAAGAAAATAAATTTCGTTTTTGTAAACTCTTCACAGTAATCATGTTGTGCACACTATTTTACATGTTTTAATTTTTACAATACATTTAAAATACAAAATAATCATTTTTTTTTATCTAAAATTATTTTCTCCACCATGACTTGAACCCGAGTATTCTGTTTTACACGTATAAACGTTCGCCTTAGCACACTGCACCAACGACTGAGCTAACGCAATGACGTCTAACGATTGAAATAATCGTACTGTTATGATACATCCAGTATATAATTTTACCGCCATCAGAAAATACAATTAATTTATTATGAAGCACCCTGTATTCAATATTTTAATGAAACAATGCCACATGTACGCAACAGTTGTTTAGTATTACCAGTGCAGTGAACTCAGGCAAAGTACATAATTGTCAATGTGGTAACACTGTCATGCAAATTCAAATGGAGATGTGGAATTTTTGTCTGTTTTATTTCGTAATTTTCTGAATAGTCCTTGTGTAAAATGCAAAAATGCAAAAATGTTAACATACAAGTGAAGAGCTTGTTCAAATGTACCTAAAAACAACAATTGGTATTAAAAACTCAAAATGACCCAAAATGCAAAATGTCGCCAAAGTATGCGGTACATATACGAAAATTATGGAACCTGGTGCCAAAGTATGAAAATGTCGCCGAAGTATACATTAAATGTAAAAAATGGCGTCAAAGTATGCGCACCACATATATATATATATATATATATATATATATATATATATATATATATATATATATATATATGTATGTGGTGCGTATACTTTGACGCCATTTTTTACATTTAATGTATAGTTCCGCGACATTTGCATACTTTGGCACCAGGTTCCATAATTTTCGTATATGTACCGCATACTTTGGCGACATTTAGCATTTTGGGCCATTTTGAGTTTTTAATACCAATTGTTGTTTTTAGGTACATTTTTACAAGCTCTTCACTTGTATGTTAACATTTTTGCATTTCAAACAAGGATTATTGAGAAAATTACGAAATAAAACAGACAAAAATTCCACATTTCCATTTGAATGTGCATGACAGTGTTACCACATTGACAATTTTGTAGTTTGCCTGAGTTCACTGCACTGGTAATACTAAACTACTGTTGCGTACATGTGGCATTCTATCATTAAAATATTGAATACAGGGTGCTTCATAATAAATTAATTGTATTTTCAGATGGCGGTAAAATTTAATACTGGATGTATCATAATATTACGATTATTTCAATCGTTAGACGCTATTGCGCTAACTCTGTAGATGGTGCAGTGTGTTAAGGCGAATGTTAATACGTGTAAAATAGAATACTCGGGTTCAAGCCATGGCGTAGAATATAATTTTAGATAAATAAAAGATTATTTTGTAATTTAAATTTATTGTAAAAATTAAAACATGTAAAATAGTGTGCATAATATGATTACTTTGAAGAAATTTACGAAAAAAAGAAATTTATTTCCCCATTTTTATACCCTCCACCATAGGAGACGGATATATTAACACATCGAAATATTGCTCTAAGACCCCATAAAGTATATATATTCTGGGTCGTGATGAAATTCTGAGTCGATCTTAGCATGTCCGTCTGTTAAAATCACGCTAACTTCCGAACGAAACAAGCTATCGTCTTGAAACTTGGCACAAGTAGTTACTATTGATGTAGGTCGCATGGTATTGAAAATGGCCATATAGGACCACTTTTACGTATAGCCCCCATATAAACCGATCCCCAGATTTGATCTCCGGAGCCTCTAGGAGGAGCAAACATCGTCCGATCCTTTTGGAATTTGGTACTTGGTGTTAGTATATGGTCTCTAAAAACCATGCAAAAATTGGTCCATATCGGTCCATAATTATGTATAGCCCCCATATAAACCGATCCCCAGATTTGACCTTCGGAGCCTCTTGGAGGAACAGAATTCATCAGATTCGTTTGAAATTTGGTACCCCAGATTTGACCTTCGGAGCCTCTTGAAGGAGCAAAATTCATCAGATTCGTTTGAAATTTGGCACATTGTGTTAGTATATGGTCTGTAACAACCATGCACAAATTGGTTCATATCGCTCTAAAATTATATATAGCCCCCTATAAACCGATCCTCAGATTGGACCTCCAGAATCTCTTGAAGGATCAAAATACATCCGGTCCATAATTACATATAACCCCCATATAGATCGATCCCCAGGTTTGGTACATTGTGTTAGTATATGGCCGCTAACAGCCATGCAAAAATTGGTCCTTATCGGTCTTTAGTTATATATAGCCGATGGCCAATCACACAAAAATTGGTCCATATCGATAAAAATAATCTACCAAAACTTTATTTCTATAGAAAATTTTGTCAAAATTTTATTACTATAGAAAAATTTGTAAAAATGTTATTACTATAGAAAGTTTTGTCAAAATTGTATTTCTATAGAAAATTTTGTGAAAATTGTATTTCTATAGAAAATTTTGTCAAAATTTTATTTCTATAGAAAATGTTGTCAAAATTTTATTTCTATAGAAAATGTTGTCAAAATTTTATTACTATGGAAAGTTTTGTCAAAATTTTATTTCGACAAAAAGTTTTGTCAAAATTTTAGTTCTATAGAAAATTTTGTCGAAATGTTATTTATATAGAAAATTTTGTCAAAATTTTATTTCTATAAAATTTTTTTTTTCAAGTTTTATTTCTAAATGAAATTTTGTCCATGTTTTATTTCTATAAGAAATTCTGTCAATATTTTATTTCTATAGAAAGTTTTATCAAAATTTTATTACTATAGAAAGTTTTGTCAAAATTGTATTTCTTTTATAAATGTATATGAATTAGGGCTGTCATTTCTAAAAATCTCGGGATTACACTTGAAGTAATAACAATCTACAGCGCCAAAAAATTGCTGTACATTAAACCAATTTTGTTTAATTAAATTTTATTAACAAAAACAAAAGAAGATAACAGTAAATTAAATTGCTTTTTAAATTGCTATCATACTTAAGAAAAACTTTGTCCAACTCAATATTGTGAAGAAAAGAAACACAACAATATTATGACAAAATTAATAAAATAAAATGCATTTTATATCGCTATCCTATCCCTATTTAATATACCTCTCGTATAATAAATTCTTACTCAAGGTGTACCATAAATGTTTTTTAACTCAATTTGTCAATTTGGATTCAAAATAAAATTCCCCGGGTGACTGCACTAATATGAATATAAGAAACTTTTTTTCTTATATGCAATAATTGGCTATAAGAAATAAAACGCATATAAGAAAGCCAAATGCGGGATTTTCTGACTTCCTAAGTTCGAGCTTAGCTTAGCTAAAATCATAACTGAATAAGTAAAAGCAGAATAAAATTATATAGTTTTGTTTATTTACTTCTAATTTCGGCTTAAGATTCTTTAAAAAATAATATAGTTTTGGTTAATTATAAAATTTATTTTTCCAATATTTCGACTAACATCGTCAGTCTTCGATTTAATTAAATCTCACAAAATAATAGGAAATCAATAAACATGTAAAAAATAATAAAAATTTTATCACCGCCGTTTAATTTTTTACTTCAATCGATGTTATTTTTGGAACGTTTTGAAAATTGCGTGCATTATCATTTTTTTGTAGACGTTAAATGGAAAAAACATAGCTATACAAAGATAAATACCGAAAATAATAAAACAACAAGTGAGTAAAGTAGAAAGTCGAGCGGGGCCGAATATATCATACCCTAAACCACACCTACTGAATTAGTAAACATAAGCATTTGTGGGGTAACATTATGAAAATTAAGGAGTACTTGTTTATTGTAATTTCATCACAATCTGAACCAAGTATAGTATTAGGAGCTATACTTGGTTTTACACCTACAGAGTTAGGTTAGGTCGATACATATCGATATATCAGCTCATTAGACTAACTTAGAACTTCCCTCTTATCACTGAGTGCTGCCAGATTCTATGTTAAGCTCAGTGACAAAAGCCGAGTCCGAATGGCGTTCCACATTGCAGTGAAACCACTTACACCCATAGAAAAAGTCATGAACGGCGTGGTCATTTCGAAACGATCCGTTCATGAAAGTGAATCAACATACATGTGTTGTCAAACTGAGAACAGATGGGGTCAATCTAACAACGTAAAAATGACACCATACGTTCACATTATTTAATTTCATTGATGAAGAAAAAAAGGAATAAATTCAAATTTGACTCGGAATCAATATCAAAATCATTAGTGTGCAAAATCTTTGGAGCCGGACATGCTTTTTTTCAGTGTATATAAGAAGTTATTAAGGAAATAAAGTTTTGAATCTGGTATTATTTTTATAACATCAAAAACTACAATAAATAAAATCGTATTCATAGGATCAAAACATTTTTAAACGCGCGATAAACAAATCTGTTATTTATTAATGGAGTGGATTTACATTTACCAAAATTGGACAACAATAGGTACTTCCAATAAAAGTTATTCAGTATAAACTTACAAGATAGTAAGAATGGGTTTTATTCTCTTGGGTACAATTAGAAGAAGTGGATACGTTCACGAATTTATCATTAATTCAGCGGTTTTAAACCAATTTAAACGAAATATATTGATATTTTCTAATGCACTTCTATGTGAAATTGTGCAATAAATCGCACATTGGATTTTTTGATGACTAACCAGCTGATAATAGCAAGTTTTTACTGGGAAATGTAAACGGCGGACTTCCAGTAAAAATTTGTGATAGTAATCAAAATGTATCGAGTACGCAAACAGAGCTCATATGGCTTAGATATTGTTACAGTCTCACAGAAGTAGAATTACAATGAATACAATAGAATTAAAATGAATACACTGAAAAAATATTGACCTAATATGGAAGACTATGCAACTTAAATTTAAGGAATCGAAATTTACCCAATGTTAACATAAGGACAAAATTTTTTGAAATAATGACATTTAATTAAATGAAAGTTTTCAATCCTTGCTTTAAAAATTTGTTTCATTAAATTTAGGACACAAATCTTGAAAATTTGCGTCTCTCTGCTGAAGTTGTAGGTCTTTGAAGTAAGGCAAATTTTCCTTAAAATAAAGAAAAAAATACCTTTATTAATATATCGCAAAAAGAGGATAACAATTCGATGAATGAGATCTGTATCCAATTTTAATTTTATTGATCCTAGATTTAAAGTCAGGGTGGTCCGTCAAAATGGTCTTTATTTTAAAGAAGCCGCATCTTTGGCTCGGAATCAATACCAAAATCCTTAAGGAAAAGTCAAAATCTTTGGATCCAAGTAAACTTTTTTTGAGTCTACAATTAAAATAATTTTAAGTGAAATAAAGCCTTTAAGTTTGTTAAATTTCAATAAATCAGGGCTTTATGGCCAAATTTCGGAAAATCGGGCGATACATACATATGAGAGCTATATCTTAATCTGAACCGATTTCGATGAAATTTTACAGACTTGAAAAGTTATAAAATATTAATTTGTGCTAAATTTGACAACGATCGGTAAGTAATAAAGCGCAACGTGATCCCGTTTGTCGTAATCGGCGGTACATATTAGGGCTGTCACCCGGGATAAATCCCGTCCCGAAATCCCGGGATTTTCGGGACGGGATTAATCCCGAATCCCGGGATTTTTTATTTTCAATCCCGGGATTTTTCGGGATCCCGAAAAAGTAATTGCAATTTGTTAAATTTGTGACTTTTTAGCATTATTTATTAATAAATTGGAATCTTCATTCAGTGCAAACGGCCCCTAGATTTCATAACCGATATATTGAGTTAATAAACATTTATGGTACACCTTGAGTAAGAATTTATTTTACTTGAGGTTTACTATAAAAAACGCAATTTCATCAAAAATCGAAGTAAACGATACGATCCTCCTTTGAACAATGAGCTTATGTGAAATGAAATTCCTGCCAAATAAAATAAAAAGCAATTATAAAAGGTCCGTCGACAATATAACAAGATCGCGTTTATCTAACAAAAATTTGGATACCTTGATACAGTAGAATTCATTTATAGCGACCTCGGTTATAACGACCATCCGTTTATAACGACGGATTTTCAAAGCAAGTTTGGTTCTTAATAGTTTGTACATGCACAAGCATTCGCTTAGAACGACTCCAGTTTTAGCGACCATCTGCTTTTAACGACCAATTTGCACGTCTGCTTTGGAATGGACATTCGGTTATAACGACGATGTAAGTTCTTTGTACCAATTTTTATTTTTTTCATTCCATTTTTGTGTCATCAGCCAATACTAAATAAAGAAACATATACATTCGGGGAATCACAGAATTTGGTTTCGACTATCCCAAACTGAGGTGCAAATGACAAAGAAGAAATATTCAAACCAGTTTGGGATGAGTTCGAGTTCAAACCAGGACTGGGATGAGTTCGTAAATGTCGATGACAACGTCGTGACATCAGAAGAGCCTTCATTGAGAGAAATAGTGGAGAACACAAAAGAAAATGATGAAACTCACAGCGATAATGAACCAGATGACAAAGATGTGCCAATCAAAATTCCAACTAGGACAGAAACCGTGAGTGCGGTGCACACATTAAAACAGTATTTACGATTTGGGGTTCTGATATATCAGAGAGTTTATATAGTTCAGTTGAAATTATTGAAAGTAACTTAAAAATATTGTGTACACTTATTAGGATACAACGACGTTCGGTTATAACGACGTATAATTTCGGTCCCTTGGCGGTCGCTATAACCGAATTCTACTGTATTTTTAAGAAGTTACTAAAACCGATGAACTACAAAATGATTAACACAAGTGTCCTAAAATATACCTAATCTACACTGAAAAAAATATTGTCGTGAGGTCAAAGATGTCATGTCTTTAAAATACGAATGCAAATTTTGCTTATCATAGAAGACGCATTTCTCTAATATAAAGTTTTTTTCCTTGTCCAAAAGTCGATAAACTTTTCAATGAAGTTGTATTGTCCTTATAATTAAGTGATTTCACTTAAAAATGGGTATCGTAATATGAAAGAAAAAATGTTTGGGCTAAGGTCAACTTGACTTTAATAATTCAGAAAAAATCTTTAAATTTAATGAAATTGTCTTTAAATTTGTTGTCTTTTTGCATCTTAATTGCAAAGCAAAAAATCGTTCAAAAATAGGACATGTTTTTCAATACTTTATTTTAAAGACGTTTTTACTTGAAAAATAGCATAATTTCTACTGGAAGTCGAGTCTGAATTTGGAAAATAAAGTTGTCGTTAACTCGTTTTTAAAGGACTTTCATAGCATATGAAGAAAAAAAGCTAAAAAAGCGAAAACTTAAAATGTGCTTCCTAGAAGCAAGTACTCAAAACCCAAATTTAAAAGAGAATTGTGTCTTAAAAGTATCCTTACTTGTATTCTCCGCTTCTTTGGCTCGGAATCAATACCAAAATCTTTAAAGTAAAGACAAAATCTTTGGAACCGGGCATGCTTTTTTTTCAGTGTAATCAAAATCCTTAAAATTTTTTGCTGAGTAAGATATTGATATGAAATCGGGTTTCAATCTATTTTTGTGATGTTTTGTTTTTCTTTTGTTCAATTGTTGAGTTGGACTAATTTTCTCTTACGTTCTTTTGTTTATAAAATTGAATTAAACTAAATTGATTTAATGTACAACTATTTTAGGCGCTTTATATGGTTATTACTTAAAATATTTAAAAAATTCCGAAAATTTCGGGATCTCGAAAAAAATCTCGGAAAATCCCGGGATCCCGGGATTCTATATTTTGAAATCCCGAATCCCGGGATTTATAAAAATCGATCCCGAACGACAGCCTTAGTACATATACATATGGGGGCTATATCTAAACTTGATCCGATTTCTTCCAAACCAAGGACACCAAGGGCTAGATCGATTCAGGAGGTGATTCTGAGTCGATCGGTATATACTTTATGGGGTCTAAAATCAATATTTTTGGTAAATACAAATCCAAAAACAATCTTTCGATAATCTATCTAATATAAATTTCGCCAAGAATTGAAACTGCGTTCTGTAATTTTTATACCTTGAAGCACATTGTGGTATAATAACTTTGATCTGTCCTACCAGAGATTTTGAAAATATATACCGACTCAGAATATCCTCCTGAGTCGTTTAATATAAATCTAAAGTTTCTTTCATGGTGGGTTTACTTTTTTCTGGGTGTAGTTTTCAGTAACAATCATCGAGTAAGATCGTGTAAGACAATAAGAAAGCCCTTTGCTCAAAATGGGAGAAAAGCATACAATACATACATACAATCATGTGTTCTATTTATAGAATAGTTTCAAAGGCAAAAACTAACACACATTTCCAAGAAGTTTAAATTCATCAACTACAGGGTGATTCATGCTTATTTAATTTATATTAAAAGTGGGCTTCGAAATAATGCACATTAAAAGTGTGGTATGGATATACAATGAACCCACGCAATTTATATAATATTAGGGGTAAATTTTTCTTTTTTAAATAATGAAATTTTTATTAAGAGAAAGTTTATAATCTTTGCTTCAAAAATTTTTTTTTCACTAAATTTAGGACACACATTTTGAAAATTTGCGTCCCTTCGTTAAAGTTACACGTCTTTAAACTAAGGCAAAATTTTCCTTAAAGTAAAGAAACACATTTTTGATTTAACCCAGACAGTCATCCTTCGTCAAAATGACGACGCGTAATTTAATTTTCGATTTAGAAAGCATTTTAGTCTATTGGGAAATGGTAAATTTAAGTTATACTAATTCGACGGTTTATGAATTTTTGTTTTATACTAATTAAAACCGAATTGAATAAGAAAATAAATTCAAGTTTGGTTCACTTTTTCGATCATGATGAAAATTATAGCGTCTTGAAATGAGCCGCAGTCAAAATGACGAAGAATGACGTTAATGTACAAAAAAAGGATAACTGTCCAGGGTTAAAGAAATCGTCCTTAAATTAACTGAAATGTTGAATCTTTAGATTTAAGATAAAAACGCTTCAAATATAGGCTAAGACTTGTTTTGAGGATTTAGGATTTTTGGAATTAAGAATCATTTTTTCATCAACTTATGTATTTTGAGCTGCTGAATTCGAAAAAAAGGTTTAAACAATTTTTATGGAACAGTTTTTCAGATATCCCGTTATTTTTAAAATTTCGCTCTTTTTTCACTTATCTCGAGTTAAAAATGTCCGATTATATCGTTGTTGTAATAAGATGACAAATAATCGTGTGTAATTAGATCTGTGAAAAGTTAAGTGGTTCAAAAAACATCAATGCGAAAATCAAAGTTTTAAAAAAAATCGTATTTTAGAATCGACCTTTTCCGCCAGAAAAGTATAAGCCACTTAAAAAGATTTTTTCTCTTCGTGGTCGTACATTTTTTTAAAAATTAAAAAATTTTCATCAAGTGTACATGACATTTTTTTTTTGTAGTGTAATAACATGAGAATTGAACCTGCTTTCTTTAATTTTTATGCCTTAGCCCACATAGTGGTCAGGGTTTAATAATTTTGATCTGTCCTGCCAGAGATATTGAAAATATATCCGATCGACTCAGAATCACCTCCTGAGTCGATCTAGTAGTTGATATCCGTCCGTCATGTTGCAGGATTCCGGCTGCAATTTTTAATCGATTTTGATTAAATTCGGTACATGGTGTTTTCTTTGCTCTATTGATTGCTATTTATTTTTTACATATATATGTATTGCCCGATTTCAACAAACGCTTATTTTCTAACCGATCGTCGCGAATTTTACCTCAAAAATACTTTTCAAGTGGTCAAAATTTCATTGAAATCGGTTCAGATTTACATATAGCTCCCTTTTTTATTAACTGATCGCAAATTTGGTAAACAGCAATCTTTTGTGCTATCAACCAAACCTTCAAAATATCGTTGATTTATACTTAGATGTAGTTCCCAAACAAATGTTTCTGCCGATTTTGCAGAATTTACCTAAGAACCGTATATTTGTTCATAATAATAAAGAACTACTGGAGAAGTAGTTATAATATTATGCTTTGATGCCGTAAACGAAACGTCAACTCAAATGCTTGTAGTATGTTCGTACTACAAGCATTTGAGTTGACGTTTCGGTTATAAGTGTTCGATGTTTTTTGTGGCTTAGTATGTTAAGGCTTTCTGTTAAGGAGCACCAGATCCAGGTTCGACCCTCGGTGGGGTTGGAAAACTTTTTTCAAATTGTAAAAATTAGACAATTTTTTTATTTCTTCATTCAAATGAACTACCAGAGTACAACTTCAACAGCAGCGCAAAATAGTACTTCCATTCTATGACAAGCTCATGTAAAATTTTAGAAGCCTTTTTGCTGGGTAGTTATGTTTGCGTACGCCCAGAAAAAATACAACGGAATTTCCTATAGCCGGTTTAATTAAATTTTAGTTCAGGAAAATCAGTTTATTTTAGTTCAATATTTATTGCCGAATGTGAGAAAATGTTTTAATTATTTTTTGCTTACTTTTAGACGTGAACTAAAAATGAGAACAAAAAAGTTTTATACAAATGATGTACACAATTTTACTAAATATGAAAATAGTTCATATTATCATAATAATTTTCATAAGTTTAAAAAATGATTAAATTTTACTTAAGTTGGCTTCTCTAGAACATCATATAGCGCTAAAGACATATGTATTTCAAATCTTTAATTCCAATTGTTTTCCAAATGAAACTTTAATGAACAACAGAAAAAATGTTTTATTTATATTAAATTATCTTCAATTTGGCAAAAGTTGTATAATGGTGCAGTTTCTAAAATATTCTAGTTAAACTTTTCTAATATAGACCTACACTGAAAAAAAGCATGCCCGGTTCCAAAGATTTTGTCTTTACTTTAAAAATGTTGGCATTGATTCCGTGCCAAAGAAGCGGAGAATACAAATAAGGATACTTTTAAGACACAATTGTCTTTTAAATTTGGGTTGTGTGTACTTGCTTCTAGGAAGCAAATTTTATTTTTTTTTGTTTTTTCCTTCATATGCTATCGAAGTCCTTTAAAATCGAGTTAACGACAACTTTATTTTCCACATTCAGACTCGACTTCCAGTAGAAATTAGGCTATGTTTCAAGTAAAAAACGTCTTTAAAATAAAGTGTTGAAAATCATGTCCTATTTTTGAACGATTTTTTGCTTTGTAGTGAAGATGCAAAAAGACAACAAATTTGAAGACAATTTCATTAATTTTAAAGAATTTTTATGAATTATTTAAGTCAAGTTGACATTAGCCCTAAAATTTTTTCTTTCATGTTATGATAGCCATTTTTAAGTCAAGTCAATTGTAAGGACAATACGACTTCATTGAAAAGTTTATCAACTTTTAGACAAGGAAAAAAACTTTATATTCGAGAAATGCTTCTTCTATGCTAAGCTAAATTTGCATTCGTATTTTAAAGACATGAAATCTTTGACCTCACGACAATATTTTTTTCAGTGTACGTTTTCTTTGATGGTGGATTTTTTTGGGTCTAGTTTTCAGTAACAATAATCGAGTAAAACCGTATAAGACAATAAGAAAGCCCTTTGATCAAAATGGGAGAAAAGTCAGTCTAGATGAGTACTCGTGTGATTCTGTATAACACTGTGACGCAAAATTCTACTTTCAAAAATTCACTTATACCAGCCGAAAGTACTCGATGAGAGCAGAAAAGTAATTTCTGGATTTTTCTAGATTGGTTGCCGTTCGTCGTTTATGAGCCTCTAAAATTAAGTCGCCAAATTCTTTGGGCACTTTTTTGCAATTTTTGGATGGCCATATCTCCAAAAATGCTGTGAATTCGTTTTTGATGTGTTTAGCAAAGTTGTAGCTCTTGACACGGCCAACAAATATGCTGAATACATTAGTTCGGAAAATTTTCATCTTCATTCTCAAATTCGCAGAAATATTGAAAAAATGACCGAAATCACCGATTTTTTCGTTTTTCGACTACATTTCTATTCCGAACAGTTTTTTCCGGAGCTTTCTGGAGGTTCAAATTTCTTCTGATCCGGTTGAAGTTGTACATGTGCACTGAAAAAAATATTGTCGTGAGGCCAAAGATTTCATGTCCTTAAAAGACGAATGCAAATTTTGCTTTGCATGGAAGACGCATTTCTCTAATATAAAGCATTTTTTCTCGTCCAAAAGTCGATAAACTTTTCAATGAAGTCGTATTGTCCTTATAATTAAGTGATTTGATTAAAAATTGTTATCATAACATGCAAGAAAACATTTTTGGGCTAAGGTCAACTTGACAACAAAGCAAAAATTCGTTTAAAAATAGGACATGTTTTTCAACACTTTATTTTAAAGACGTTTTTACTTGAAATACAGCATAATTTCTACTGGAAGTCGAGTCTGAATTTGGAAAATAAAATTGTCGTTAACTCATTTTTAAATGACTTTGATAGCATATGAAGAAAAAAAGTTGAAAAAAAAACGAAAAATTAAAATTTGTGTCTTAAAAGTATCCTTACTTGTATTCTTGTTTCTTTGGCTCGGAATCAATACCAAAATTTTTAAAATAAAGACAAAATCTTTGGAACAGGACATGCTTTGTTTTTGAGTGTGGTGTTACTATATGGCGTATATGGAGCAAAATTTCATCTCGGTTGAAATTGTGCACATTGTGTAAGTATATGGTCTCTAACAACCAAGCAAATATTGGTCCATGTCAGTGCATATTTATAAACATCCCCAAGGTAAGCCGACACCCATATTTCACATTTGGCTCTCTAATTCCGCTCAAACATTGGTTCATATCTGTTCAACATTATTTATAGACCCCTCAACAGCGTTGCCATAAGGAAGTTTTAGTTTGGACCAACATTTTATCACAATTGGACCAAAATTCGTACCAGCGGACCATTTTTTCCAAATTAAATTATGTACACTGAACAAAATTTTAACGTGATATTAAATTTCTTTAAAATGATGAAATGTTAATTATCAATTTTTTCCATTGAATTTAGGACACAAATTTTGTAAATTTGCGTCCCTCCGTTAAAGTTCGAACTAAGGTTTATTTTCCTGAAAGTAAAGAAACACATTTTTGATTTAAAGAAATTGTCCTTAAATTAACTGAAACTTTAGATTTATGATAACAACGATTCAGATATAGACTAAGACTTTTTTTGGGGGTTAACATCTTTGATTTAAAGTTTTAAGAAAACATTGTTTACTTTGAAGTATCCGTTATAATTTGGATTTTTAAACTGGCGTTTGTTTGTACGTGAGATCTGTATTCTAATTTAAATTTTATTGGTCCTAGATTTAAAGCCAGATAGGTCGCTAAAAAATGTCTTTCTTTTAAAGAAGCCGCATCTTTGGCTCGGAATCAATACCAAAATCCTTAAGGGAAGGTCAAAATCTTTGGATCCAAGTAACCTTTTTTTGAGTGTAATAGTTAAAAATTTGGAAAAAAATTACTTCGATAGAAAATTTTGTTAAATTTTTATTTCTATTCAAAATTTTTATTTCTATTATGCTGTCATTCGGGATCGATTTTTAAAAATCCCAGGATTCGGAATTTGAAAATATTGAATCCCGGGATCCTGAAATTTTCGGGATTTTTTAAATATTTTAAGTAATAACAATCTACAGCGCCATTTAACCAATTTACTTTAATTCAATTATAGTTCATCTCAACATTGTGAAGAAAATATTATGACAACAATAAATAGAAAAGCCATTTTATATCACTATCTTACTCAGCAAAACATTTTAGGGATTAGGTTGGATTAGGTGAATTTTCGTACACCTGTGGTAATCCTTTTATTCTTTGATTTAAGTAATAATATCAAGGC